>NC_081406.1:481352899-481577899 GCF_030272615.1 Cryptomeria japonica | reverse complement strand
GATTTCGTTTGAGGAACAACCAGACAAACACTTATTTGTTATAAGGAGTCATCGTCTGGTGATGGAGTCGGATTCCAACCTCCCTTCCATATTTGATAAACTGCAGTCTTACCGAAAAGCCATTACCCTTAATTTCGAGGTCAGTTCTCTGTTCTACTCTGCTTTAGAGGAAACCAAAAACAATAATTAGAGAAGGAATTAAAACCCTTAATTTTCAGCTCCTAGGGTTATTTTCTTCCTAATAACCTTTTTTACTGGATATTCTTTGAAGTGCCATTGACCTACTTCGGTCACTGGTAGACATTAATGCAATTTTTTTCTTTATTTCTTCTGGTAGAGATGGAAAACTCATTTTTGTCTACTGTCAAAATCATCAAAATTCATAATCGTTTTCTGATCCACTGAAATCCCTAAATTCTAGTTGAACTCCGACCTGTTTCTTTTTATTTAAACCATTAAGATTCACTATCAATTTTTTTTGCTTAGTGAATTTTAATTCACTCTCACCAGTACTCATTTAATGGATGGAGAGTGCATCATCAGATTTGAACCCTATTACTATCCATTAGGTTGTTGTTTATCAGCAAGGCTGGGCCTTACATGTGACAATGCATTAGGCTTCAAAACTTGGCAAGCATTTCCAATAATCCCCTCTTACAACTTGAAAGAAAAAGTATGACAAATTCCTAGCTAATCCAATTAGGGGAGCAATACATTTATTGTTGGTGTAAATAGTGACTTTATCAAACTAGTTAGGTTATAGCATACCTAGAGAGAGTGCTATTCACATTGCTTTAGTCTCCACTTAGGGACTTCCAGATTTTTGTCTCACTTCGTGTGATTGAGACGTGTTCTCACTTAGTGAGACACTTATTGTATACACACTTGCCACTTGCTCACACAATTGTCAAGTGAGCTCACAAGTGTCCTATGTTTGGAGGGGTAGTCAATCATTGTCTCGTACCTTCTCACCTCATCAACCTTGCTTATATAAGCAAGGTCTCTATGTACGTTACTTACACTCTCATTGTATATGATAGATATCTGCTTTTTGTGCTAATTTGGTTTCACTTGTAGAAGGGTGTTGTGCATTTTGGTTTTGGCTAATCCCAACATGGTATTAGAGTTGGCTATGTTTGAAGGTGCTGGTTTGATGCTTGCGTGAGATTGCTTGACTCTCTGGGCTTCTCGCATGCCAATTCTCTCTCCGAGTTTGCACGTCTCCTTGCATCCAAGTGACTCCACACATAGCTCTATCATAGATTATCATGAAGTCAATCATCATCACCATTGAATTTGGAGTTTGTGAAAAACGGTAACTTTATTTTTTGTAGTTTTTTTGCTCTTGTAAATTGTACTGTACAAAATTTTGTAGCATATGAATTTTGGGCAAGACAGCAAATTGTCTTAAGCAGAGGGTCGAATGACCCTTTGCCCATTTCATCCTTTTGGGCAAAAATCCATTTGTCCAAAACTTCTAGCCTATTCAACCTATTTGTTGCTTTTGGCCTCTTACATTTTTGCAGGGTTTGCTTCATTGAGATCTGTGAGATTTTGTCTTCATCATTTCTATTTGTTTCCAAAGGTGTTAGAAGAGATACATTCTATGTTTCCAATGGCTTAGCTCTATATTGGATTGGCATTTTCACCATATTGACTGGACCAAAAATCTGGTCTGTGGTTTTTGTTCAACTTCATTATATTAGCTCAATCAATAGACTAGAAAAGGAGGCTCTTAGGTGTTCTAACCCACTTGAATGTGAAGGAAGGTTCACCCATGTCTTCTGTGTAGGCCATAGGCTTCATTTCATGTTGATTTATTGCAAAGGTGGCACATTTGATAGCCAACATAGTGGTGGACAAGGCAATGGTTTAATCATCATTGTTATTGCATGCAAAAATATTCATATCTGCGCGGCTTCACCAAAGTTTTTTTTGAACCAGTAATCGTGTAGTCAATACATCATGCGGACGTTCACTTTCCATGTCAATATACTTGCATGTAAAGATCTTCATATCTGTGTGGCTTCACTAAAGTTTCTTTTAAACTATTAATCATGTAGTCTATACGCCACATGGACTTTCACTTTTCATGCCAATATACAAGCATTTTGTGAGCTCTAAGAATAAGTGGGCAGCGTGACAGACAGGGAAAGAAATAACAGATTGAGGGCTTCAATTTTGGCGGCATCTTCCTCCAAGTTTGTTGGACTTGTTGGCCTTACAAGTGACCTCTACAGCAACTCTTCGTCTCTATCATGTGGTCTCTTAAAAGACTTAGTCTACTACCCCAGGCAGCCCAAATGCCTTGTCTGCTCCAGTTCTAAGGTACATCGTGGAAACAATTGGCTACAATAAATCTCTTATTTTACACTCTACTCCCTCATACTCGACCTGTGTGGGATTTCACAGCTCTCACAAGGATACTAATTGCATATGTTTTTTACCTATGTTACCCCGAGTTTCCGGGACGGGGGGATGGGGAAATGGGTTTCTGGGACATTTTTTTTTTCTCGGAACAGGGGATGGCAGGGGACGGCTATATATATATATATATCTGAAATTTAATCATAGCAACATAATAACATTTATAAATTAGAGTCTTGATTCTAATTCTAATTTCATAATCTTTTTTCCTTCTCAGACCAAAATCAAAAAACCCTTTCACTTCTGAGTCTTTGACTTCACGTTTTCAGTTCTCACCAGTATGTTTTTTATTTTCCAATTTTTCTTGAGCACTGCCTGCCGTGAACTCCTCCCTACCTGCCATGAATTCCTCCCGTCCGACACCCAGCAATGTTTTCTTTTTTTCGTTTGAACTTTGGGAAGCAATATGATATCAATATAGATTATATCTAGATTCTATATCATATATGATATTAAAGTATCGATATTATCTAAAATATTAAACAAAACGAAACTTTGCAAAAAAATAAAAATTAATTGCTTGTAAATTATTATAATATTTATTATTTATTAATAATTAATAAATTAATTAATATTTATTAATATTAATTAATTTATTAATTATTAATAAATAATAAATATTATAATAATTTACAAGCGATTAATTTTTAAAAATCAGACAAACTTTACTTGCTACGATCAGGTATCCGGATTTTCTAAAAAAAAATTAATTGCTTTCAAAATTGAAAAATAATATTTTTTATAAAAAAAATTGTTTTTTAATTGCCCTTAGTGCCGGAAACGGCTAGCAGTCCCCGGGATGGCTAGGGGATGGCTTGGGTGTCCCCTGCTGTCCTGGGGACAGTCAACGGTCCCCGGAAAAATAGTTGACCGTTTCCGAAAATTTCGGGGATCGGGGATGGCTTGGAAACGTTTCCGGCCGTCCCCAAGTCCCCGAAATGGTTTCCGTTTCCGAAACGGGTGCCTTAAGGCCGGAAACGCATTTTCGGGTAACACTGTTTTTTACTGATCACCACCTCTTCCAGATTCAACATTAATTGTCATTGTTAAACCATTTTCTTTATTGTTTTTTTTCGATCAGTAATTGGGTCTCTTACGCTTTTGATTGGAGCTTTGAACCAGTGGGATCACATTGGGGTATCCCATCCCCGTGGTTACATTGCTGAGGTATTAACACCTCCTATATTTGACTCTTACGGCTTGTCTCTCCACATCTTTTGTCCACGAGCAAGAACACCTTATCACTCCATTGATCGTGACACCACCTTATCTCTCCATCTGCGAAGCTCGGGCCACCTTATCTCTCTGTAAAGTCTCCTTATCACTCCAACCTGACAACCTCTCCTTATCTCCAACCCTTATCACTCCACGTCAAACTCTCTCCGTACACCTGTATCAGCATCGCGCCACCACTGTGCCCGTGCAATCAGAAAGGGCATTAACATCCTCGGCAGCCTCCGTACTGCACGATCCACGAGCCCTGCAACCGTCCACATCCTTTTTTCTCTGCCTGCGCACCAATGCCAACGGGGGAGTCAAGGGGTTCGAGCAGAGACTCGAACACATAACCTCTTGAACAAGAGGCGTGCAGCATACCGCTGCAATACGGGGTCAACCCCCCATTTTCTTTATTGTTACTGGTTTGTAAAATTGATTGTCAAGTTGATTACAAATGTTTGTAAGAGGGGCACAGATCTTTGTTGCATGTGATAGTTGCTTTATTGCAATTGGGGTCAGCATCACTCAGCAATTTTAATTGTTGATATATGTAATGGTTTTAACTTTTTAATACAAGTGGAGCCAGATCTTTGAATCATCGATTCTAATACTTGATGCTAATAAGGACTACAAGTGGAATCAGATCTTTGAATCATCGATTCTAATCCTTGCTTGCTAAATCACGTGAGAAGGGCATACAATTAAACAATTGCGCTGTCCTTGACAATATAAATGTTAGAGAATATTGTCAAACTAGTTCATATAGGCAAAGATGTGAATTAATTATTGATCTGGACTTTAACATATAGCTGAGGCAATTATTATTTGGTAAAAACTATTTAACTCTATCGCCAAGAATATTGGATACAATATTATATAATTATCGTGTGCAATTCATGGTGCGAACTATCAACTAATATAATTGGAGGAATTATATATTTGAAGATTGCTGCGTGGCTTTGAAGAATCAATATATTTGGCGGACATCATTTCATATAACACATAAATACATTGCTACTCATGGAAGACTAAAGTGACTGAGCCTTGATTGGAAGAAGATATTTCAGAAGCTGTTAAGAGGCAGTGATTAAAGATTTTGAAGACTATTGTGTAAATAACAATTCATAAACATGGTAATATTGAATAGCAACTGTGCTCCTGAAGAAGGCAGCGATTAGACTTACACATGTGATTGAATAAAAGAACAAATAATCATTAATTATGGATAGCAGCAACTAGAGCAATTAGCAAATAATTGCGGAGAGGAGTGATTAAAGCATTAATCATTGTTTATCAAAAGAGGTGATTAAGGAAGGGAAACGTCTCTTCACATCCAAAGGATATAACCTTTCAGGTTTGCAAGATACATAATGGAGATTGATCTCATTCTCTCAAACATCATTGGATTTGTATTTATCTCTTCTTGGTATCGATATTGGATAGGCTCTATTCAGTGATTGCCTTATTGGCATTAACCAGTTGCTTACATACAAAGTAAAATCAGAGACAGCACCAGTGTTGCAAGGTTTAATCAGAAATATCAGAAACAGCATCAAAAATGTTGCAAGAATATAATTCCTTATCTGAAACAGCAGCATATCGGTTTAAGCGATATTGACATCATATTTATTGCATACATTTAAGAATTGTATCAGAAATAGCAAGTAAATCACTATAAGCGATTAGAAGACATAATAGCATATCCTCCATTGCCAAATCAGAGAAGGCTACATCATATTGTATAACTAGATCATCTTTGCATAATTGTTTCAGTCATATCAGACATAGCAGAGACATTATTGTGAATTACATTAAGTGCAAATATAAAGATCAATTCACCTAGCATATATCAAATTGTTGAATCAGAAGTAACATTGATATTTATTATTGATATTATTCCTAAATATATATAGACTGTTCTTGAAATACTGTCTATATATATCTTATCAATTATATGAGTTTATATTGGTTTCATAGAACATAATAATCAAGGTTTAAAGGAAAGAAGGCTCCTGCGATTGATTTTGCAAGGTAATTGTCCCTATTTCCTAAGTGTTAATAAAAGGGGACATTACAAGTGGTATCACAGCAACTTTCCTGTCATCTTGTGAAGAGTAGTTAATGCAAACCTACTGGAGAAGGGGGACTAGATCCAACATGGGTGAGCAATTGGGCAACGAATTTAGGGCTTTCCTGGAACAAAGAAATCAAACCCTCTTTAGTCAAAATGAAAAATTTGACAGAACAACCCAACTCCTCCAAGCCATCCAAAGCATAAATAATAATAACAATTCTAGATCCAATCAAAACCATGGGAGGGATACTCATTCAAATCACTCCGAAAATGATCACCCCACAATTGCATCAACTCTTAGACCTATTATGCCTCCTTTCTTACCAAGAGAAGAACACATGTTAGAAGAAGAGAAACCAGCTATAGATAGCGTAGAGGATCTTGCTGAAATATACTCTAGGTTAGACCCCGAGGTACAAAGAAGTATATCCTTTAGAGATTATTGTGAAGCAAAAACAAGGGTCGCCCCTAATAGGAGAAGAAGGCATCCCAATAGAGGCCTTAAGGAAAGGATAAGTAAGATGACCATTCCAAACTTTGATGGATCCAGGAAATGCACAACACGGTCATGGGTCCAAAAACTAGATACCTACCTATCACTTAGTCTTATGACCGAGGAAAATGTTATTAAGTTCGCTGTGCTCCATTTAGCAGGGATAACTCACGATTGGTGGCACCATGGCCTCATTACTCAAGACCCAAAAACTCATCACAAGATTCGACCAAAACATCCTGAGTGGTATTTTAGAGAACTCACTCAACTAAAGCAATATGGAATGGTTGAAGACTATGCTATTGAATTCCAAAAACTAGTAATGATGGTACTGGAGATTTCTATAAGAAGACTCACATATTTATTCGTGGAAGGACTAAAGGAATCAATCAAGATCATAGTGAGTGCCCTAGACCCACCAAACTTAGAAGAAGCAATCCTAAAAGCTACTAAGTATGACTTCACCAAAATGAGGGAAAAGGATTTCTCTAGAAAGGAGATATCAAAGGAAGAATATCTCTATGGAAAGGATAGGCGTGAGGGAATATTTCTTCCGCAAGACACTCGAGAAGAACTTCAAAAGAAAAGTCTATGCTTCAGGTGTAAAGACCCATGGGGGCATGGGCATGTTTGTAATAAAGAACATCGAGAGGAAAAGTTGTGCTACAAGTGTAAAGACCCTTGGGAGAAGGGGCATACTTGCAACCAAAGTGATCGTAAGAATAAAAACTTGTGCTACAGGTGCAAAGAAATTTGGGAGCTAGGACATAAATGTGGGAGAAAAAGTCAAGCCCATCATATTGAGGTTATATCCAATAAAGGAGAAAGTAGGGAGGAAGGGGAAAGCCCCTGCAAGAAAACAAGATACGATGAAGGAAATCTTAAAATCCTTCAACCAAAAGAGGATGAGGCAGTAAACAAATGGAGTTTTGTGGAAGAACAAATCTAGTGATCATAAACCTATACATCCCCAAGATCTACAGTAGTTAACCGGTTCCTACAATAATGAGTAAGGAAAGAAGAGAGAAAACTTGTCTTAAAATTGCACAGTTATGAACTATATATGTAATTCATATTATCATTTGTATGAAAAATACCCCATGATGAATATATTGAGTGAATTGCCATGATAGTAATATAAGGAAGTACAAGAAGGGAGAACGGTGATGAGGTCCCCCTCTAGGTAGACCACCTCATGGTAGTTGACCGATGGTCCTATGAGGCCAAGAGGGTGTAGATAGAGTCCACCACTCTTGGACTTTAGAGGAGAAGGATGTTCAGGACACCCTATTGTATCTTTCCAAACTCTATCATGGCTGATTATTGAAGGAATTCCAACCACAATAGAAGGATAAGGATGGAAGTGATGAAGGGGAACAGTGATGGGATACTTCACTAGGTAGACCACCTCATGGTAGTTTGACCGATGGTCCCATGAGGCCAAGGGGGTTCTGGCTTTCACTCTACTCTTGGGCCTAGGGTAGAGGGTCTCTTGGACACCTTATCATTCCCCTTACTCCCACTTTCTTATGGTTGAGTTCCCATAAGGAGTTGGACAAGACTGGTTAAGTAAATGTTCCTAACCTAAATTATAAAGAATTTATGCCTAGTTTTCTTTCTCAGGAGATTTATATTACTAATTATATGCATTTCAATGGTTTCCTAACCTATTGTAGGGTCTCCAACAAGGTTTGACTCTATGGTTGAACCCAAATCTTCTCATTTTTCAAGACGAGGCCAGCCATGACATCTATTTCAATTGGAGGATGTTGTTAATTTGTATTTTCATGTGTATGCTTTGTGTTTGGTTCATACTTGATATATGAATAACTAGAAAGATATAAAATGCATTTGAGGTCATAGATGTTTGCCATGCTTCTAATCCTCATCTTAATGCATGTTTGGATCACCCTCTCTTGATGCAAAAAGATATCCAATTTATTGAGCAAACATTGGACAACCAAACTAAATAAGGAATACCAACCTCCATGGATTGGTCCGAGGACCATCATTGCTTGTGGGCAAGCAATTTCAAGTTGGGGAGATTGTGATGTCCCCTTCGATTTCAGACAAAACTTGCATATATGAATACTTTTTGTGATACACAAACAAAAACAGGAAGCCTCCGATACATGATGTCTAATAACGACTACAAGATACATGATGTCTAATAACGACTACAAGTGGAACCAGATCTTTGAATCATCGATTCTAATACTTGCTTGCTAAATCACATGACAAAGGCACACTACTAAACAATTGCGCTGTCCTTGACAATATAAATGATAGAGAATATTGTCAAACTAGTTCATATAGGCAAAGACGTGAATTAATTATTGATCGACACTTTAATATATAGCTGAGGTGATTATTATTTGGTAAAAACAATATAACTCTATTGCCGGGAATATTGGATACATTTTTATATAATTATTGGGTGCAATTCATGGTGCGAACTATCAACTAATATAATTGGAGGAATTATATATTTGAAGATTGCTGCTGTGGCTTTGAAGACTCAATATATTTGGAGGATATCCTTTCATATAACACATAAATACATGGACGACTAAAGTGGCTGAGCATTGATTGGAAGAAGATATAGCAGAAGCTGTTAAAAGGCAGTGATTAAAGATTTAGAAGACTGTCTTGTAAATAACAATTCATAAACATGGTAATATTGAATAGCAACTATGCTCCTGAAGAAGGCGGTGATTAGACTTACTCATGTGATTGAATAAAAG
Source organism: Cryptomeria japonica (assembly GCF_030272615.1). Taxonomy (NCBI): domain Eukaryota; kingdom Viridiplantae; phylum Streptophyta; class Pinopsida; order Cupressales; family Cupressaceae; genus Cryptomeria; species Cryptomeria japonica. The sequence goes on along the minus strand of NC_081406.1, from coordinate 481,568,943 downwards.
AACAAATAATCATTAATTATGGATAGCAGCAACTAGAGCAATTAGCAAATAATGGTGGAGAGGAGCGATTAAAGCATCAATCATTGTTTATGAAAAGAGGTGATTAAGGAAGGGAAACATCTCTTCACATCCAAAGGATTTAACCTTTCGGGTTTGCAAGATACATAATGGAGATTGCTCTCATTCTCTCAAACATCATTGGATCTGTATTTATCTCTTCTTGGTATCCATATTGGATAGACTCTATTGAGCGATTGCCTTATTGGTATTAACCAGTTGCATATGAAGAGGGGAAAACATATTTGAAGGTCAAATGATCAAAACATAATGAAATAAACATGCAAAATGCTAAAATATCATTAAAAGACCATTTCACCTTGCTATTTTACCTTCTCCTTCAGATTGAGCTTGATGAAGTGAAAGCGCCCCTTGATAATGCTCCACTTGATGTGCTCCTTTGATTGCTGGATGTGGATGGCTCTCCAATGTTGTGCACAAATGGAATGGATTTGAAAAAATGATAAAAATGAGATGATCAAGTTGCCAAGATGATTTCCTGGGCTCAAAAGGGCAGCATAAACTTACTGGATTTCAAGATGTGTAGAATGAAGGGATGGAGCCCTATTTTATAGGAAGAGGAGAGGAAAACAGATGGCTAGGATGAATTCGAGATGAAGGGCTAAGATTTACTTGTGAGCTCACACAAGGTCCAAGAGAGGGTGTGGAGACCAAGAAATATGCCTTAAAAGCATTTCGTATCTCCACACTCCACAAGATGCATTGGAGGAATTAAAAATTCTCCAAAAAAGGATATCATGGGGATTGGAGGAATAAAAAGGAATTAAAAATTTCTTGGGAGAGGGGATGCCTAGAGGAATGTGTGATTTCAAAAATCTTACATTCACCTAGGAAAAGAGCATTTAAAGCTAGTGGCTGGATGAAAAGGACAAAGAGTTGACTTTGTGGCTAATCATGATGATTAACCATTAACGACTCATTAGGAGGGGGATTAGAGGAAATGTTAGGTGGGATTAATATTTGTAGGAGAATTTGACTAGGAGAGAGAATGAGTGGAGGGAATAAAAAATTAGAAGAATAATGTTAAGTGAGTTTAGGGAGTTTCTAGAAGAATGAATTAAGAAGATGATTTTTAGGAATCATGTAGGTTAACTAATTAATTGAAATTAATTAGCTAAGAGGAAGATTTGTGAGGATTTGATTTTTTAGAAGAATAAAGAAAGGGATTGATTTATTAAATCAATCAATCATATGCTATAGTGACAATATTAATTATATTTAATTAATATTGAGAGGAATTTGAATTAACATAATTAATTAATTAATTATGCGAGGAATAATTAAAATAATTATTTTTGAGTGTCTACATTTTGCCCCTCTTTGAAGCGAGGTGTGATGACACATTGATTCAAAGAATAATCTTGTTTTGATGCTGATATTGGTTTGATAGGATGCCTCGACTCTTGATTGATAGATTATGGTATGGTGATGCCCCCTCGGGAGATCAATTGAGGTATTTGATCTTTGGAGCTTTGCGAAATTGATATCCCGATAGATTTGATTTGATTCGATTGATAAGATCTAGATTCAGTCTGGTTTCAAGAAGAATTCATCCTGTATAAGACAAAGATGATCAAAGTGTCTGGTTTCAAGAAGGATTCATCCTGTATAAGACATGATTGATCACAATATCTGGTTTCAGGAAGGATTCATCCTGTATAAGACATGATCGGAGTGTCTGGTTTCAGGAAGGATACATCCTGTATAAGACATGACTGATCACAACGTCTGGTTTCAGGAAGGATTCATCCTGTATAAGACATGATCGGAGTGTTTGGTTTCAGGAAGGATACATCCTGTATAAGACATGACTGATCACAACGTCTGGTTTCAGGAAGCATTCATCCTGTATAAGACATGATTGGAGTGTCTGGTTTTAGGAAGGATACATCCTGTATAAGACATGACTGATCACAACGTCTGGTTTCAGGAAGGATTCATCCTGTATAAGACATGGTTAGATCACAACGTCTAGTTTCAGGAACGATTCATCCTGTATAAGACATGATCAGATCACAACGTCTGGTTTCAGGAAGGATTCATCCTGTATAAGACATGATCAGATCACAACGTCTGGTTTCAGGAAGGATTCATCCTGTATAAGACATGATCAGATCACAACGTCTGGTTTCAGGAAGGATTCATCCTGTATAAGACATGATTTATCACAACGTCTAGTTTCAGGAAGGATTCATCCTGTATAAGACATGATTAGATCACAACGTCTGGTTTCAGGAAGGATTCATCCTGTATAAGATATGATTGATCACAATGTCTAGTTTCAGGAAGGATTCATCCTGTATAAGACATGATCTGATCACAACATCTGGTTTCAGGAAGGATACATCCTGTATAAGACATGAATCAAAATCAGAATTGATTATGTGAGGAAAAAAAAAAATAGAGGAAGAAAAATTAAGGTGGAAGGGATAGATGAGGAACAAATATGAAGCAGTCGTGAGGTATTTGGAAAGAAGAATACGAGATGCGAGACCGCGGAGGAAAATGGGGGCAATTGAGAACTCCATGGGATTATTGAGTTTAGGATTTGATGGAATGATGGTGAGATTTTGTGCACAACAAATGTGGAGAGCCAACCTAGTTTGATGTTGCCCTAAGTGACTTGCACCATTGATTATAGAAATCAGGATGCCATGAGAAACGCAGGGCGTGGACTGACTCTGTAGACAAATGGGAATTTCTTGCACACAACAATGCAAGTGTTAAGAAACATTAATACAAAGTTGTGGGTTCGTGCAAGGAAACCCTCAAACACATTGATGCCTCTTGTACATGAGAAGGTAAGTGTTGATAAACACTAGTACCAGGTCGCCGGTTTATACAAGAAGGATCCAAAACATGTCATACTATGAGATATGCCCCAGTATGCACCTATCATAACGTACCTGGATATGGAAGAACCCAGGCAGTCGTAAATAGTGGCAGTCGTAGGGCAAAAGATGCAAGCCTATATGAAAAGATCTAACAAAATCTAACAAATGATACCTCTTGCCAAGAGTAGAACTAGGATGGAGGATTAGGTTGCCAGGTGAGGGAAGGAGTCATCCCTAGGGCAAATCTATATTGGGGAGTGGGAAATCATCTTTAGGACAAGCTATATTTAGATCTCGGAAATTTGTGCAGATGCGGATGCCCCCAGCAGGTTTGCCGATAGGTACAATGTTGGAGACCCATTCAGCATAATCTATTGGTTTGATAAATTCTGCGTCTAACAACTTTTGGAGTTCCGCCTTGACCAGGAGTGCAATATGTGGGTGCATTTTGCGCAATTTTTGTTTTACAGGTTTTGCATCTGGGCGGACGGTGAGATTGTGAACCACCAAGGCAGGGTCCAACCCTGGCATATCGGAATAGGACCATGCAAAATTGATTTTTACCTCTGTAAGGAAGTTGATGAAGTCTTGTTTCTCGATTTCTGTGAGGGATTTGGCAATGAGCACATTTTTCGGAATGACCTCGGTGCCCATGTTGATGCTGTCTGTTTCTTCTATCAACAAATTTGATTTGTCCTGTGGAAGGTAACCAATGGTAGGGAGGTCAAATCCCTCATCGTCAAGTGCCTTTTCCAGGTTTTCACTTTCAGATACGCCCTTTGTTTTTATTTCTTGTTCATCCAAAGGCGCCTCAGGGAGGTTTTCACCTAGGGAATCATATCTTTTTCTTTTATTATCTTTTTTGTGGCTAAGGGCATTGACTTGACTACCAAAGTATGCCTTTTCGTGTAGTTGAATACCCTCGATTTTGCTACAATCTTCCATATTTACGCCGTTAGGAGAGCAATGAGAGCATTATTGTCGGCGCAGATATCTAAAGTGGGTTTGTCTCGTTGGCCCCAGTCAATGAGTTCAGGATGGACAAGATGTAGCTCATGTGAAGTGGGAGGGGTTACGGGGGTGATGGTATTGATGTAAGCGTCCAAGAAGATATCTTTCTCATATTCATAAGGCATTTTGTGGAATTCCTCTTCATCAGCTGTTTCGATAGCCGAAGAAGGACTAGAAGGGGCACCAACGATAGTAATCTTAGGCACCGGGGTGTACCCCAAGCCTCTGTTGTATTTGTAGGAGATAGGATTTATGGGTGTTTTTCTTCCTTTCTCCTCTGGTCCCAGGCCGTGTCCTTTGTAACCCATTTTTTCAACTATGGCAGATGCTTTTGGGTACATTTCTTTGGATATTCTTGTTGGATCTTCATCTTCTTCCCGGTACAGCCATGAAGAGATATCTGCTTCGAGACTCTCGTTATCAAGTGGGCCCCATTGTTGGAAGGTGGTGTTTTGGCATTGCATGACTGGTTTTGGGTCCTTTTTAATCTCTTTTGGTTTGCCAAATGACTTAGGAGAGAGAGGGAGGTTGCCTATTAATAAGACGTCCTCCAATTTGTATTCTCCACAGCCATTGTCCAAGATCTTGATTTGATTATTTGGTTGGGATGATGTGGAGGCAACATTTGATGTGTCAGATGGAGGCGTTGGCGAGGGTCTATTTAGTGGGCAATGATACGGATGCTTCCCCTCTAATAGTTTGCAATATTGAAAAGGTTGGAGATCACCTTTGATAGTGATCACTCTTCCGTTATAGGGGAATTTGATGCATTGGTGATAGGTGGAGGGTATGGCCTGCAAGGAATGAATCCATGGCCTCCCGAGGAGAATGTTGTAGGGGAGGTCAAGATCTAGTACTTGGCAAGGGGTTTCAATTGTAATGGGGCCCACTTGAAGAGGTAAGGTGACCACACCCTTTGAAATTCTTTCTGCATCATCATATGCTTTTATTGTGATCCTTTTTGATGTGTCTATCAGATCCTTAGAAAGTCCCAATTGTTTTATTAATTTGTATGTACACAGATTAAGCCCGGATCCACCGTTTATCAGGATACGTTTGACCTTGTGCTTGTGGATAAGAGCTTCGATGTGTAAAGGTTTGTTATGGTCTTCATCTGCGGGAGCATCTTTGGAGTTAAATACAATGTGTTGCTGGGCAGCAAGGTTTCCAATGAGGGCTTGGAATTGGGTGGCGTTGATGTTATTTGGAACGCGTGATTGGAGAAGGGCTTGTTCCAAAATTTCTTTATGGTTTGGGGAGGTCTTGAGAAGTTCCAAAATGGAGATCTGCGCGGGTGTCTTCCCAAGTTGATCAAGGAGGTCATATCGGCGGGTGGAAGACATGGGTGGGGGGTTTGGTGGGGGAGGAACTCCTTGGATGGGGACTCTTCCTCAGCGTGTAGTTGCATTGCAGTCATTTTGGAAATGGGAGGTGGAAGGCGTGGCGCCTTGAATGACTATCCGAGCAGGATTTGGTCTGCTTTGGGAAGAAGAAGGATTAACTCCTTGGATGGTTATGACATTGACATTATTGTCTGCAAGTTCAATGCGACCTACCAAAAAATCAAAACCGGTTACGTGATTAGCGTAGTCATAACCCATTGCGTTGGATGATGAGCCTTTTCCTTTATCATGCTTCGGGAAGGGTTCCTGGTACATTTTGAGTTTGTCATTGTTATTACCAGGTTTTGTATTTGCTATCTCAATCTCACCTCTATCAATGAGATCTTGTATGTAGATCTTCAGTTTCATACACTTTCGTGTATCATGTCCCTTGATACCATGGTATTCACAATACTCATTTTCATTATACCATCTTGGTTTAGGTTGATTGGGGTCAAATGGGCAAGTAATTGGAAAAACCACTACACCTGCTTGGACAAGTTTTTGAAACACCACTTCAATAGGCTCAGCCAGAGGAGTGAAATCTCTTGGAGTCCTGTTATTCGATCGAAGTGGTCATCCCTGGATTGAGACATTGTTGTGAGGTTTTTGGGATTGATTTTGGTTGTTGAATTGATAATTGTTGGTGGTGGATTTTGGGGGAGCGGCCACGGTTTGGACCCGCTTTGCATCAGTTATACCATCATTGACCACATTTTTGTTTTTCGACCAGAATTTTGGCTTGTCGTTATAATAAGAGGAAGAACTTTGTGTTGATTTCTGGTAATGTTTCAAGGTTCCTTCCTCCAACAAGACACGTTTGAGGGCGAGGCCTTCATCTGTCAATTTTTGGAAGGATTTGATACATTGAGATATTAAAGGTCTTGAAAGTTCAGGCACCAAGTTCTTTTGGAATAGCTCAATTTGATGTTGTTCTGGCATGTCCCACTGGAATTTCTTGATAAGATGTCGCCATCTTTGTAGGAAATTGGCAAAGGTTTTTCCGGGCCTTTGTTTTGTATTACATAAGTCCATCATAGAAACATCATTACCCATGTTGTATGCATAGTGGGCCACAAATTTTTCTGCCAAGTCTGGAAAAGAGACAATGGAACCTCGTGGTAAAGATGAGAACCATGCCAAGGCATCTCTTGTGAGACTCTTGGGAAAGAGTCTGCGAAGATAAAGGTCACTATAGGAGACTTCTTGGCATAAGATGTGAAATTCTCGAACATGATCGCGGGGGTCTCCTTTGCCTTCATACTTGGTGAATTTAGGGATCTCAAATCCCGGGGGATATGGTGCAACTGATATAGACGGGTCGTAAGGACAAGGGCAAAACTCTTCGAACGATTAAGTTTTCCTTTTATTAGTCCTTTGTTTCATGTCCTTGATGATATTCTTTATGTCTTGAATTTCCTTGATGAGGTCTTGTTGTGGACTTTGATATTGATGAATTGTACTTGCCCCAAGAATTGGATGAACCAAAGAAGGTGCACCACCACCAATATATTGATATGATGAGGAGGTGGGAACGTGGGATGTGATGACCGATGTCGTCGAGGTTTGAGGGATAGTTGGTTGCGGTCCGCCAACTGTTGTGACAGGATTGAATACGACCCGGATAAAATTTGCGACATTGTTGGGAGGAAGGGAAGTTTTTGGAATAGAAATTTGTGGTTGAATAGAAGGAGGTGGTATAGAAGTTTGTTGGAGAATGGATGAGATCGGATTTGATAGTGGTATGGATAGTAAGGAGGAAGAAGGTGGGATGGAGACCACGGTGGGAGGTAAGCGGGTGGCATTGATTGAGCCTAGATGATTGATGGGGCTGCAATTGATTGAGTTTGAATATTAGGTGCAGCACTTTGTGTGGGAGCGAGGTCTCCTTGTGGTTGTTGGGTGAGAGCGGATCTATTAAATTCAGGTGGAAGTTGAGCTCCATGTTCAAGGAGAGTTTTCAGAAGTGCAGTAGGATTGTGTTTAATAAACTTTTCCATCATCTCTTGGTTATAAGAATCCGCTAGGAAAGTTTGCACTTCTGGACAAAGTTCATCTTGGTTAACCATGTCAAGATTTTGACTTTGATCTTGATCGCTAGGTTGCCCACTTTGTGTATGATCTTGCGTGGGATCTTCATATAGGACACCAATGTCTGGCATGCCATATTGTTGTTCAACCATCTTTTTCTTTTGGGATCGAGTTGCGACTATACACGATATTTGTGATGAAAAGACTTAGGAAAAATGTGATGAAAGGACTTAAGAAATTTGTGATAAAAGGATTTAAGAAATTTGAGGATGAAAGGACTTAAGAAATTTACGACGAAAGGATTTGAGAAATTTGTGACGAAAGGACTTAAGAAATTTGTGACGAAAGGATTTGAGAAATTTGAGGATGAAAAGACTTGAGAAATTTGTGATGAAAGGATTTGAGAAATTTCAAGATGAAAAGACTTGATAAATTTGTGATGAAAGGATTTAAGAAATTTGTGATGAAAGGACTTGAGAAATTTGTGATGAAAGGATTTAAGAAAATTGAGGATGAAAGGATTTAAGAAATTTGTGATGAAAGGATTTAAGAAAATTGAGGATGAAAGGATTTAAGAAATTTGAGGATGATTGATGAAGAAGGTATGGTAGTGATGGTTTAGAAGAAATTTGATGACTAGGTTGTCTTTGGTATGAACATGAAGGATCGATTCAAATGGCAAGTTGTATGAAGGGATATGATGACCCTGATTTGGACGATAGCTGGTGTTTCAAAGGACAAACTTGAATGTTGACGTAGAGGATAAACTCTTAGCTTCTCTCTTGGGCTTATGAAAAATGGAACGGACAGAGTTTTGACGCAATTTTGGACTTTGTGTGGGTAATGATTTGGACAATTGTTTGTGTCTTGACAAATGTTTTTGCAAAGTGTTTGGGGATAGTGATGTGTTTTTAGTCTACTCTTGGCAAGTATGTATCAAGCAAAGCAAACACAGTGATCAAATGCATATTATATCAAAGACACTCATGCTCATATACAACATTCTTAAGGCTGACAAGGACAATAGTCATTGAATCCCAATTGGTTTCCCATCTACGCTTACCCAGAGCGGACACTTAGATGCTTGACCCCACTGGCTCCCCTCCACGACACTCACTTCTCGGGGCAGCCAAGCATCAATTCCCATGAAAACTCCTCATGGCGAACTTTGTGTCTCTACTAAGGGTCGTAAGAATACGGGCCGCTTCAGAGGTCCGACCTCCTGCACCAATGACTAGGTGGTTTTTGGCCACTATGAACAAGGTGTTTAGTAAGTCTTCCCGTTAGGAGCTACCCTTCGAAGTTGTGCAAGCGCAATTGAGGCCTATAGCCCAACGAAGCACCAAGAACTTAGTAGTCACGCAAGCGTGATTGAGATCTCTAGGATCCTACTAAGCACCCAATGTGAGAGTGAACTTTCATATAGCCCCAACCATTAACCCTTTCATAGTCAATGGCCTATTTATTATAGTGAGTTGGGAACTCCAGGTCCGGGTGTACTCACTTGGGTCGTTCCCCTCTTACCTTCTCAAAGAGCAAGTTGGGAGGGCAGGCCCGCTAGAGGTAAACACACAATCAAACAAGAAAAGGTTGGAGGGTCTGGATTTCTGATCGTCTAGTAAGATGAGAGCATACTTTCCTACCTTTACGCTTTTCTTAAAGACACATAAGACAATAGTTCATTCCATTTTAATTAATATCTAGGTGCCTAATTTAAATAAATGCACAATATTTGGTTGAATCAGCTAGGCAAGCTGCAAAACCACTTGATTAGTAGTTTGAAAAATGGAGTCTTCAAAAAACGTCCTGCAAAACAACTTGATTAGTAGTTTGGAAAAATAGAGTCTTCAACAAGCGTCCTGCAAAAAACAACAAAATGACAAAAATATTAATTTTATTTTATTTTTGGGAATGAATAAAAAAACATGAATAAAAACTTTTTTACTAATGACAAATGTGGATTTGAAGAAAGCTTTGATGGGTAAATGGGGTTTGACTAGGTTTTTGCCACTTTCCAAGGGATAGGCAAGCGAAAAATGGGGATTTTGGAGGAGAGATGAAAGAATGGGAAAATTTGTCCAAGAGGGACAAAGAAGCAAAAGTTGGAGATGAATAATATGAGAAAAATTTGGAGGTGATTGGATAAAAGGGGAATGAGTTATGACAAATCCTAAAAATAGAGAAATATGAGATTTTGGGCTTCAAAAAGTGGATTTTTGGGATAAGGCCTCCAAGGAAGGAAATGTGGAAAATGGCAATGCGGAGAATCTGGTGAAGTTTGGAGGAAAATGGAGTCGAGATAAAGAAGATATGGTGAAAAAACAGAAATTTTTTTACTCTTAACAGAGCAAACAGAAACCCTAGATTTAACAGAGCAGAAACCTTAAATTTAACAGAATAAAAAAAAAATGTCAAAGGTCCAGATTTCTGATTGTCTAGATAGACAAGAGCATAATCTCCTGCTTTCACACTTTCCTGCGGTGAGACAGATTATATTTAAACAGAGCAGATAACAGGAAATGAAAAAAAAGAAATGCAAACTACAGTTAGCGCCTAAAAATTTCAGACAGTAGCACTAAACAGATAGAAAAGAGTCAAAGGTCTGGATTTCTGATTGTCTAGATAGACAAGAGCATACTCTCCTATTTTTACATTTTCCTGCGGTTAGAGTATACAGTCGCGCTAAACAAAATAGAAAAGTGAAAGGTCTAGATTTCTGATTGTCTATATAGACAAGAGCATACTCTCCTACTTTCACACAGATTATAATTAAACAGAGCAGATAACAGAGCAAATAATAGATTGGATAACAGTAATTCAAATTCCCACAAAAACGCTCGCGCTAATCGCAGAGCTATCGTGCTGAAACTGAAACAAAAACAGAAAAAGAATAGAAACAAAAACGAAACAGAAACAGAAAAGAAGCTGTTGCGCAGAAATACAGAGCCGCTATTCTGGAATCTGCAAAAAAGATTTTTTTTTTTTTTTTTTCTGCAGTCGTGCTATTCTGGAACCTGCGTCTCACAACTCACAAAAACCTAAAAAAAAACATTAGTTCTTAGGGACGTGGGTCCCACCGGGCGTGCCAAAATGAAGAGGGGAAAACAGATTTGAAGGTCAAATGATCAAAACATAACGAAATAAACATGCAAAATGCTAAAATATCATTAAAAGACCATTTCACCTTGCTATTTTACTTTCTCCTTCGGATTGAGCTTGATGAAGTGAAGGCGCCCCTTGATAATGCTCCACTTGATGTGCTCCTTTGATTGCTGGATGTGGATGGCTCTCCAATGTTGTGCACAAATGGAATGGATTTGAAAAATGATAAGAATGAGATGATCAAGTTGCCAAGATGATTTCCTGGGTTCAAAAGGGCAGCATAAACTTACTGGATTTCAAGATGTGTAGAATGAAGGGATGGAGCCCTATTTTATAGGAAGAGGAGAGGAAAACAGATGGCTAGGATGAATTCGAGATGAAGGGCTAAGATTTACTTGTGAGCTCACACAAGGTCCAAGAGAGGGTGTGGAGACCAAGAAATATGCCTTAAAGGCATTTCGTATCTCCACACTCCACAAAATGCATTGGAGGAATTAAAAATTCTCCAAAAAAGGATATCATGGGGATTGGAGGAATAAAAAGGAATTAAAAATTCCTTGGGAGAGGGGATGCCTAGAGGAATGTGTGATTTCGAAAATCTTACATTCACCTAGGAAAAGAGCATTTAAAGCTAGTGGCTGGATGAAAAGGACAAAGAGTTGACTTTGTGGCTAATCATGATGATTAACCATTAACGACTCATTAGGAGGGGGATTAGAAGAAATGTTAAGTGGGATTAATATTTGTAGGAGAATTTGACTAGGAGAAAGAATGAGTGGAGGGAATAAAAAATTAGAAGAATAATGTTAAGTGAGTTTAGGGAGTTTCTAGAAGAATGAATTAAGAAGATGATTTATAGGAATCATGTAGGTTAACTAATTAATTGAAATTAATTAGCTAAGAGGAAGATTTGTGAGGATTTGATTTTTTTAGAAGAATAAAGAAAGGGATAGATTTATTAAATAAATCAATCATATGCTATAGTGACAATATTAATTATATTTAATTAATATTGAAAGGAATTTGAATTAACATAATTAATTAATTAATTATGCGAGGAATAATTAAAATAATTATTTTTAAGTGTCTACAGCATACATACAAGTAAAATCAGAGACAGCACCAATGTTGCAAGGTTTAATAGGACACATCAGAAACAACATCAGAACTTGTTGCAAGAATATAATTCCATATCTGAAACAACAACATATTCCTTTCAGCGATATTGACATCATATATATTGCATACATATAAGAATTGTATCTGAAATAGCAAGTACATCACTATAAGCGATTAGAAGACATTATACCATATCCTCCATGGTCAAATCAGAGAAGGCTACATCATATTGTATAACTAGATCATCTTTGCATAATTGTTTTAGTCATATCTGTCATAGCAGAGACATCATTGTGAATTACACTAAGTGCAGATATAAAGATCAATTCACCTAGCATATATCAAATTGTCGAATCAGAAGTAACAATGATATTGATATTATTCATAAATATATATAGACTGTTCTTGAAATACTATCTATATATATCTTATCAATTATATGAGTTTATATTCATAAATGGTTTCATAGAACATAGTAATCAAGGTTTAAAAGAAAGAAGTCTTTTGGAATTGATTTTTCAAGGTAATTGTCCCTATTTCCTTAGTGTTAATAAAAGGGGACATTACATATAATTATTTTTTAGAGAAGTGATAAGACTATTTAGATTGTTTAAAACTTCTGATAGTGACGGAGATAGCAGATTGGTTAGTTGCCATTGGCAGGAATTATTCCATCTGGCAGGTGTAAAACTCATTCAACACTGATTATCAGCTACATGCAGTTGGACAAATAGAAAAGGTGGATAAGTGGGTTGTAGGATACTCGAGGGGATATGTTTCAGATCATAAACCTGTACAAATTAAATGGTTGCACTAGGGAGGATGTTGCTCCAACACCACTTAACATTTATACCGTGGAATGCATGAGACTATTCGTTTGTAAGGCACTAACCTGCATTGATTTGGTGTTCATGAATAATTAAGTGTTGCTCATAAGGGCAATAGGTGCCATCATTGTCACTCCGATTAAATTTTTTGGACATGGAGCCATTACAAATCAGGTAGTTCATGAGAACCTATGTACAAGGGATGTTGCTTGGGGAGAAGCAAGACTTCTAGAATCTTTGAATTTGCATTGCTTGAGGGCAAGCGATTTTGAGTGGGGCAGACTTGTCATGTTCCCATTTTGCTATAATCTATATTATGGATCAAATTGCCTTTTTCCTATTTCCTAGTTTTCCCTTATTCCAATTGTGTGTGTGTTTTTCCCCTTCTTTCCCCAAGGTCTCCAAAGTCTTTAAGTTTGAAGGCATGCCGAATATTCTAAGTGTTTGTTAGCTGTTAAAGTTTTGGAGTTCCTTGTCTAGGCATGCTTTCCCGTTTAAGGGACACCTTCCTTGGTCCCCGTCAAATTTTCGGACTTCTCTATCCAGGCATGTGTTTCCTCCCAACTCCATTTTCCCTCTATGTCTATTCAAGTGTTGGATTTACACATCTAGACATACCTTGTGTTCATCCTTGACCTTCATTCCCTTCTCTTGTTGAGATATTGGAGTTGTTCATCTTTTCATCATTTTTCTTTGAACCTTGCTCTTTGCCCTTACCTTGTTGGAGTTTTGGACTTGTTCTTATTGTCATGCCTCTTGCCTGAAGTCCAATCTTCGACTAGTGGTAAGAGTCATGAGATATCTCCGATTTGTGAACTTTGATATTCTCACCTATTTTGCACTTTCACCTCACCTACCTCCTAACTTATTTAAGAGTGCCATTGATGATCAATTCCAACACGACAATTTTTAGAAAGTGTTTTCTCCTGCCAAGAAAACATTATTTAATGTTAGGGCACAAATCCATGTGTACATCAAGTAATGCAAATAAAGAAGGTGACTGTGGCTGCCATAAATAGGGTAGTTAGGATTTCAAACCTGCAAGACCTCTTGCTATTATTGCATAGGACATTGCAAGTCACAAAAAAAAAATCAGCCATGCCTCTTGGATACATCCAAGCACACATGGCATGATTTTAAAGTGTGATTTAAGGAAACATTGCTTGATGGGCGTAAGTGTTCTTTGTAGTGTACCATATTGTGTTCGTGGCACTTAATGTAGATTTGGACTTTCTTCCTCAAGGTATGAAGGGTCCTGTTGATGTGTTTTTCATGCACATGCGAACACATAATAAAATACGTAAGAGTATCTTATCCTCTCTTGATTAAAGTTACTCAAATGCTCAAGATTAGCTTAAGGATCACTTGAGACAACTCCAAGGTTCATAAATGTCGGGTCACGACGTGTGGATAAGCTCGTTGGTTTGATGTGATTATGCTGGAATCACAAAGGGGACTTATGTTGAATTGTTGAATACTTGAATAGCTGGAACTTGATTCTAACTACTTGCTTGGAGAATAAAGAAAGAGCAAAAGCGTGGGGTTTAGAGAGTCTATTCTAATCCTAAGAATGCAAGAGAAGAGCGAATGATTTGATGGAATCCTATTGGGCGAGGTCTCACCATCAAACTGAACAATTTGAGACAAGCTCAATGCAATCTTCTAAGGGATAGTTCAAAGATATTCAAATCATTACCATCAAACATTGATTACCATTCAAGTTAATGCATAAACAATGGATGTATAACTATTTGAAGTTAAGCTCATATAATGCTAGTTGACCATGCAAGACGCACTTACAATCAGCAAGAGGCTAGTGGTATGGACTAAACGGATTCCACACAAATACATCCAACAAATTCTTCCATTCAATCTAATTATTCATCATCTAACATGGAGATCCAACAAGAAATCATGCACTTTGTAAAGAAACAACACATTCCACCATAACTTCAATGAAAAAGAAGTTTATTTACAACTTTGGCAACAATTTCTGCCTTCTCCTCCTACTCTACTCTAGCTATTATCTAAGCTCTATTCACTATTCCTTTGCTACTTACTATTACTATTAACTGTTACCATTAGCCTTTACAATTGAAGAGCTTGAGCTTTATATAGAGAGCTCATTACAATGAACGACCAAGATTAAATCTCCATCAATGGCCAAGATTTTACAATGAAAACCCTAGTTAGGGTTTGTTACAACAAACTCTTCTTAGCCAATGAAATAATTACAACATTTTGACACATGTCATCTTTAAAATAGTTGACCAATAGATAGTGGCGGTAGGTACATCGAAGTTTGTGCCCCCATGGATGAGCTTGATTCGTTGCATCTAGACATGTTGATGTAGAATTCTTCTGGTTGGTGGAGTAATGATTGGGATGATGACTAGGGTGCCGTTTCATCTTACACTTGTAGACTTGATTCATCATCATGAATGAGTATTGCAATATCTCTTGAAACTCAACATTAGTCACCTACTCAAAGCTTGATGTGATGATGATGGGAAGCGAACTTTGATTAATTCTTCTAAAACTATCTGCTTCCTTGATCATGTTTGATGTAGACTGTATGATGACTTTGATTGATCTTCCTTGCTCATGATACACTTGTTGAATTATGCACCTGGTGGGATTAGACTCCTCAATGTATTGGCTTTGATTCTTGGATTCCCAAAGGGAATTCAAGATTGTAAAACATTCTTTCATCATGTAAGTTATCCTTTTCATGCTCCAGAACTTTGATTCTGATCTTTGCATTGCAAGTCTCGAACTGGATCTTGATGTTGAACTGTCTTTGATTCCTTGCTTAATCACCTCTTTATAGTGTGAACCTTGTTTTGATAATGTCTTCTTATTGAATCCAAGTCCTTCATTTTTGCAATGTCCTGAATCTTCCTCCATGCTCTTGAATTGTTCTTGATGTTGTATGCTGTTCATATCTTCATCATTTGTTACCTGCAAAATAAACAAAGATAGTGTTAAACACACATGGATAGGTTTCACGAACCTACAATTTGGTATATCCTCAAAATGATGATGAGATGGTGATTCTATCTTTCATTCCCATATCTGATTTGGAAGTGCTCCAAGGTCTGAGTCAGATGTTTGGAGATCACATTCCACCTTTTATATTCAAATGTAGGGTTGATTACACAGATATTCTGATCTGAAAATGCTTTTAAAATCAGAATAATGATCTTCAAATTGGTTCCATTCTCCTTGTCACTGTGTGTTTTATCAATGAAATGATCAAACCTTTGTCCAAAATTGCCAATATAGATAACTTCGCTCCTCAAACTTGCTATCAAATTCGCAGATTGTGGATGAACCTGTCCTTCAAAATAGTGATATCAGGGATAAAGCTCTGAATGTTTCTCTTGAAATCGATCTCTTCTTTCTTGCAAATAAGTGTGTGATCAATGAATTGATCAATTCACAATCACTGCTGTAGGTGAATTCGCCTCCTTTGTAGATCAATTTTTGCTCAAGGTAATGATCAACTCTTCAATCAAAATCGCTGTTGTAGAAAGAAAATCGTGATTTTCAGAGATGCAGATATGAATATCGAATTGCTTCTCACCCTTCTTACAAATGTGTAATGATCAAATTCTCTTTGCTTATGTAGACAAATTCGCCCTTCTTGATTGTTGAACCTGCACCTATTGTGACTGAGTTTGTTTTAGTGCTGATTGAAATTTGCCTGATTGTTGATGAATTCACTTTGATTTGATGGTTTAGATGATTGTTCTAAGCCTCCTTATATAAGCGCTGGAGGTTGAAGGGTGTGTCTTTTCATTTCAAAGCTTCCTAGGCCGACCTCTTTGACAAAAAAGAAACTTTTTATTGTACTTTTGAAGGCCTACTTTGCACCATAATTAATGATTTTTTAAAATTCCTTCAACTTTGGCGGATTTTGGAGAGGTCATTGCAACTCTTCATCAAATCGGATTTTAGGGGAGTCATTGCCAGCAAAGTTTAATTCGGAAATCAAGGGGGTCATTGCCAGCAAAGGTCAATTCAGAAATCAAGGGGGTCATTGCCAACAAAGGTTCATTTCGGATATCAAGGGGGTCATTGCCAGCAAAGGTTCATTTCAGAAATCAAGGGGGTCATTGCCAGCAAAGGTCAATTCGGAAATCAAGGGGGTCATTGAAGGTTCATTTTGGAAATCTGTTGGTGTTGGAAATAAGCCACACTCGGACCAATGATGGACTGGTCCAAGAGGGGCCAGTAGCTCAGTGATAGAACATTCTAGCAGCGTATGGAAGGTCCTAGGTTCGAGTTCTAGCTGGTCCATGTCTCATTTCCCTCAATCCATGTCGATTTGTCATGTTCATTCTCTGGTTCTTTAGATTCAACTCTTACAAATGATTCGACTTTGTTCTCTTTTAAAATCATCTTAATTCTGAATTTCCATGCTGAGAAATTATCGCCTCCTTCAAGTCTATCCTCAAATCTGATAGCATTAGCCATGGGAAATGTGATGTTTATATCCTCGATTTGAACTTCTCAAATTTGAATGCCTTAGGTTCGATCAACCTAGCTCTGAAAGGGAAATAAATTATACAAGTATGAACAAAGGAGAGTCAATCAATGCATACTTTATGCGGATATCAGCCCTAAGGGATGAACTGGCAACGCTTGGATATGAGATCCAAAGCAAAGAGCTAACACTCATTGCTCTAGATGGGTTGCCTAGTACATGGGAAACATTCGTCCAAGGCATTAGTGCAAGGGCTAAATATCCAAAATTTGAAAGGCTAAGAGCAGATTGTCTTCAAGAGGAGTCAAGGTTAATTAAGAAGGGGATCAAGCAAAAGAACATAGATGAAGATCTCCATGTTCTAAATACAAACTCCAACAAGAAAAGCAAGAAGAAACATTTCAAGAAGAGAAAGAACCGACGTGAGAAAGGGTCATCTAAGAAAGACATCTCCCACATTCAGTGCTTTAGGTGTGATCAATATGGGCACTATGCAGCAAAATGTCCGAATAGGATCAAACAACAAGCTACATTTGCAAAAGTGAAAAGGGAAGAACATGACTCCGAGAAGCATGTATTTTACTCTGCCCTCTCTAGCCAAGTATCCAATAAATCTAACACCCGGATCATTGACAGTGGGTCTTCAAGACACATCATTGGGTATAGAGAATTATTGAATTCCATGTTAGAAGAATTTGATGAAGAAGTAACCATTGGTGATGACTCTGCACATCCAGTGAAAGGCGTCGATACCTGCACCATTACGCTGAAGACAGACATGTCCCTCCAACTCACCGGAGTCCTATTCGTTCCTGACATCAAGAGGAACTTAATCTTCGTATCTGCACTTGAAGATGATGGGTACAAAATAACCTTCATGAATGGTAAAGTTCTAGCATGGCCACAAAACTCTTCCATCAAGAAGTCTATAACCATAGGGCATAGAAAAGGCTATTTGTACGAGGTATGTACTGAATCTAACCTAGCCCTACTTCATGAGATTGCAGATTCTAATGAAATTTGGCATAGAAGATTAGGTCATTTAAACTTTCGTGCTTTATGTTCAATGGAAAAATTAGTAATTGGTTTGCCTAAGTTAAAACAATACCATTCTGGTACATGTAAGGGGTGTGCCCTAGGCAAAAATACCAAGAGTTCCTTTCAGAATAGTTCTAGGAAAAAAAGCAATGTTTTAGAACTAGTTCACTCTGACCTATGTGGGCCAATGTCTGTACCATCATTAGGAGGGTTCCTTTATTATGTAATATTCATTGATGACTTCTCCAGGAAGACCTGGATCTACTTTCTTAAACGTAAAGAATCTGAAGAGATCCTCAAGAGATTTAAGGAATTCAAATCTCTCTCTGAAAACTCTTCCGGAAAGAAAATAAAAATCCTAAGGACTAATAATGGGAGGGAATATACCTCAGACATTTTGAGGGAATTTTGTAAAGAAGCTGGGATTAAGAGGGAGTTCACTATTCCTTACAACCCCCAACAAAACGGGGTTGCTGAGAGGAAAAATAGAACCATTGTAGAAGCAGCCAAAGCCTTGCTTCTTGATCAAAACTTAGAAACTCATCTTTGGGTAGAAGCCTCCAACACTGCTGTATACATACAAAATAGATGTCCTCACTCCCACATTGAAGACAAAACTCCTGAAGAAGTTTTCACCGGGATAAAGCCCGATATCATCCACTTTAGGATGTTTGGATGCCTTGTTTACTTTTATATACCTTAAGAGAAAAGAACAAAACTAGAACCCTTTGGAAGAAAAAGAATCTTTGTTGGATATAGTGAAATCTCTAAAGCCTACATAATATTTGTGCCTGGACATAGCAATATTGAACTTAGTAGAGATGTAATATTTGAAGAAGACATAGCCTTCAAAAGGGCTAAATACTCCATTGAGTCAGAAATCTATGCTCCATCTTCAGACCTAGAAGAGGATCCCACTCCTGAGCTTCAGAGGGAGTGTTCAGAAGAAAATGAAGTACAAATTCCTCCCCAAGAAATCCCTAAGAAAAGACCTCTATGGGCTCACAAAACAATGGAGGATGCAAGGGACTTTGCAGCTCCTTCAGGGACTTTTAGAGGAAGTAAGAGGCCCCGAAGATTCACTAGCTATGTAGCCCTAATGAATGATCTCTCCAAATTAGAACCCTCTAGTGTACCAGAAGCTTTTAAACATCAAGTTTGGAAAGATGCCATGTTTGAAGAATATAAATCCATCCTAAACAATGATGTGTGGGAAATTGTTCCTAGGCCAAAAGGGAAATCCGTTGTCTCATCCAAGTGGCTATTCAAAATCAAACATGCTGCAGATGGTAGCATAGAGAAACATAAAGCCAAACCCATGACTTCTCCTATGGAAACTAATCTTCACAAACTGAAGGAGGCAGCAGCAGATTCCCCATTGGTAGATCCTACTCTCTACAGACAGATGATTGGATCATTACTATACCTGGTCAATACTAGACCTGATATCTGTTATCCAGTAAATGCCTCGAGTCAGTTCATGTGTGAACCTAAGGAGATTCATCTTATGGCTGTAAAACATATCATGAGATACCTTCAAGGCACTCTTAACTATGGACTTAAGTATGAGAATGTTGGTTTGGATCTTCACGGGTTCACTGATTTAGATTGGACTAGAAGTGTGACTGACAGGAAAAGCACCTCAGGGTGCTGTTTCAGCTTGGGTTCAGTCATGATTCTTGGATTAACAGGAAACAATCTTTAGTAGCTCAGAGTTCTATAGAGGCCGAATATATCGTAGCTTCCATGGCTGCACGAGAAGTTGTATGGCTACGGAAACTACTTGTGGGATTATTCGGAGAGCCACTAAAGCCTACTATAATTCATTGTGATAATCAGAGTTGTATAAAACTCTCTGTTAACCCTGTATTTCATGATAGATCCAAACACATAGAGATTCCTTATCACTATGTGAGAGATATGGTGGATAGGAATGTGATTCAGTTGCAGTATATCAGTACAGGAGACCAGACAGTAGACATACTGACCAAGCCTCTATCTAGAGTGAAAGTTGAACACTTCAGGAAAGGACTTGGTATGATTGGATTGTAATCTGCTTTATAATCTGTACTAATATATGAGATGTTTAATGTGTAAACTTCTTTTGTTGTGTTATGACTTTATGGGCTCCACCCCTTGTGTACATTTCTAAGAGGTGACGATCTTGTAATGTTGATATCATGCTGACTTGATATCATCTTGATTCATGGATGTGCCATGACATGTTATGGTAGACATTATGCGACGTAATGTCAGTGCACATACCATAACCTGGATATAAGAGAATTCAATATTCTCTAATTATTCTATATCCAAGGTATCGCGTGTTATGCGATACTGATATCACATGCTATGTGACATCTCTATATCTCGAGATGATGTGATATATTTTCAGTATCACGTGTTATGTGATACATCATGTCATGAGCATATGTGACATGATCTTTTGTATTTCGAGGTCATGCAATACATTCTATTATGAGAAATGTGATGCTATATAATTAGATGATTATTTCAATGTTTACATAGGTCTTCATTTATCTTCCCTAGCTAAGAGGGAGTGTTGAGACTATGTAGCTTCGGTAAGATAAATGATTGAATGAGAGACTTCATTCATCTCTCATTCAATCATCTATTCTATCGATAAGACTACAAGCTAATGGTAGACATCATGATTGATTGAACTTGTTATAATCATCTTTATATGCATTTCATGTTTCAAGTATTTCTAATCTATTATCGATCGAGATATGATTGTATTTCTTATGCAAAGATTTCAGTTATATTTCTTATGTTGTGAATGTGATCGGATCTGTATATCTATTATAGTTGTCATATGACAACACTAATTAGTGTTGTCATATGATAACTATAATAGTTATCTTATAAACTTGCTTTTGCTCTTATATCGATCCTCCATTTGATTTACATAATTGAATTACACTTACCATGTTTGGTATTGATTATCATTAATAGTATTAAGAATAAACCGATTGGTTATCGGTTAAAATGATAATTAAATTGCATTGGAAATAAACCGATTTGTTATCGGTTATGATTGTGATTGAAACAACATTAGACATAAACCGATTGGGATCGGTTATTATTCTTTATGTATTGGCATTTATATAAACCGATAGTTATCGGTTTTTCTTAATGAAAAGGCACATCTCTTGGATTGATCAAGGTATGCCTTGATCGGACATGTCAAAGTTATGATTATGATTGAAACAACATTAGACATAAACCGATTGGGATCGGTTATTATTCTTTATGTATCGGCATTTATATAAACCAATAGTTATCGGTTTTTCTTAATGAAAAGGCACATCTCTTGGATTGATCAAGACATATCTCGATTGGACATGTCAAGAGACATGTCCGGTCAAGGCATACCTTGATCTTTCAAGGCTATGCCTATATATTTGCCATGAAGGATGCTGTAGTAAACATCGAAATCAATAAATGTTATCTACAACAATCTGCAATATAAGAAGGAACAGTCAATACAAACAATAAAAGATTAAATATATTCCTTAAGCATTGAAGTAATTCAATAAGAAAGTAAAAGAATATCTAAATTCTTACAACTTCAGATTTTGAACATAAATTTTGAATTACATCAACATGGTATCAGAGCCAGGTCCAGGCTAGGAGCCACAATCACACGAGAGGTGTGGCTTAAGGGGGGCTGTTGGTGTTGGAAAGAAGACACACCCGGACCGACGATGGACTGGTCCAAGAGGGGCCAGTAGCTCAGTGGTAGAGCACTCCAGCAATGTATGGAAGGTCCTAGGTTCGAGTCCTAGCTGGTCCATTCAATAGAATCAAGGGGGTCATTGCCAACAAAGGTTCATTTCGGAAATCAAGGGGGTCATTGCCAACAAAGGTCATTTCGGAAATCAAGTGGGTCATTGCCAACAAAGGTCAATTTCGGAAATCAAGGGGGTCATTGCCAACAAAGGTTCATTTCGGAAATCAAGGGGGTCATTGCTAACAAAGGTTCATTTTGGAAATCAAAGGGGTCATTGCCAGCAAAGGTCAATTCATAAATCAAGGGGGTCATTGCCAACAAAGGTCAATTTTGGAAATCAAGGGGGTCATTGCCAACAAAGGTCTTAGGCTTCCCTTCGTTGTGACACTTAATTGTGACTTGCATCAATTGGTATTAGAGAAAGGATCTTTCCTTTTGGAGTAGTGATGTGGGGATTATCATTTGATAGCAGCATAGGGTTTGACCTATGAAGTTTCCACATTTGCAAGTGTTGGTAGAATTCGGTGCAAACATCTTCCAATATAAGGCTTGTTGGGTAGGTGTGTTGAGTGAGTGTGTTGTAGAGTTTGTGTGAGAAAGCAAAATGGTGAATACAAGGGTTTGCTCAAAGAAGCAAGAAATCAAGCACCCAAAGTTAGCAGATCTGGACGGTGTAAGAAGATATTTTAAAACAAGATTGTAAGCTATGGAGAATTCTTGGGCAAGAGATGTGGATGTAGACATAAGCAATGACAAGGCACTTATCGTGTGGATGGATGAGTTCGATGAAGACCCAACATGGGGTAGATTGCTATGAGCCATTTCCTAGGATTAATGGCAAGCCGCACATGGACATCTCAAACTAACTAGGGAGTCTATGTCTAGTGGATTTAATTGATTGGATGCAAAGTTGGAGAAATACTTTAAATATGAGACCTAGAAGACCATAAGAGTGCACAAAGTTGAAGGGACATGCATGGATGTGATGGGATCATATCCATAGTCATAGACAAGGACATGGGAAGGAGAAGATTTGAATTTGTAACAAAAACGTTGCACATAGGGGAAGCAATCACATCACAAAGTTAGAGAACACACCTAGGAGAAATGAGACCTTTTGAGGAAGAGGATGTGAGTGGGAAGGGGTTTCTTTGGAACATGCTTTAGATGCAAAGGAAAGAAGCATCACTCGTTTATGTGCCCACATGTGCAATGGGATAGCATTGGTGCAGATTAGAGGCAAGCATGTTGCCCAAGGTAGCATGGGAAGTAGCACATTCTTGAATTAGTCAATGGAGTTGAAGGACTAGAGTGTAGTGAAGTATTCATGGTTGTGTGTATTGTTGAAGTCAACAAAGAGGAAGAATTTGTTTAGGACCATTTGTAGATCAGAGTTAAGTGTTGCAAAATGATTATTGATGGTGACAACAAAATCTTATTTTTATGTCAATTGGTAGGAAACTAGGCCTAAAGAGGATTGAACATCCTATTCTATACAATGTGTCTTAGCTGTTGTGTAGGGAGACTAGTTGTTGTCAATGAGCAATGCAAAATTAGGTTTAACATAGGTACAATGGAGGAAATTATATGGGGGTTGGAGATATGTAAGAACCCAACTTGGCTCTCCTCTGCTGACTGTTTCTTTTGAATGCAGTAGATTTGAATTTGTTTTGGTTTTTGAATGTTTATGGATTTTTTTGTGTTTTTTTGGTCATAATGAGCAATGATACAATACTGAAATAAACTCCTATGCTTAAAATAATACTGAAACAATAATATTACTGCTGGAAATAATTTATGAAACTATCAAGGAAATGTTTGTTTTGTTCTATGGCCAATATGCCTGAAAAAACAAATTCATTACAATGTAAGATAAAAACTTGATTTTTGCTGTCCCAGTAGATGAAAAAAATCTGCAAAACTGCAAATTTTAATTTTTAAATTTTTTTACCGTTCACGCGGTACGGTAGCAGTTCGTACTGCGGTACTGTAGCAATCCGTACCGTACTTGTTAATCACCAAAATTTCTTCAATAAATCTGCAATAATTTCCCGTGAATTTATTCTTCAATTTTGCGCAATTAGATGTAAATAAGACCTCTGAATGAAGTCTTCCTGAAACCAAATATCATTGAATATTTCATCAGCTCAGATGGTGAACATTGAAGCAACTTAATAATAAATGCTAAGTTATTCAAACTTGTCTAACTCCATGAATATTTTGAATTTAGCTATGCCGTCTGAAACTGAAGCTCACCAGTTGACCACCCATCTGACCGTGATGTCTGCTAAAAATAGCAGGGGTCCATCTCCAACTGCTAAAAATAGCCTGGCCAAGCCAAACTCAAAGCAAAACTCATCATAAACAAACTCTGGCAACCCAGAAGTGTACTCTGCTCTGTCCCCGGAAGATCTCCACGCCAAGGTGACCCTCTATCCAATCCTACTAGCCTACAAGGGTCTTTGATAGGCTAATCACAAGCTAGAGTGATGTCTCTAGCTAGAAGGGGACATCACAAGATATTGGGTGATTCCATGGATATCATGTTGAAGGATATTCTTGATAGTTTACTTCTTTTGCATAACATAAGTCAATGTGATGGATTTGATCATTGGATCTAGTTTGCCAAAGAAAGTGACATGTAGGATGATGTTGTAAGAGAATGAGGAGGTGAAGAGGCAAGTGGAGGAGGTGCTTTTTAAAGGGATGATCATAGAAAGATTGGGCCATTGTGCTGTACCTACTGTGCTAGTACTAAAGAAAGGAGGAGACCGGAACATGTGCATTGATTGTAGGGCCATAAAAAAACTACCATTATCATAGATTCTCATTGACATACATAGATGACTTAATGGATTGTTTAAGTTGAGTTTGATATTTCATGAAGATTGAATTGAAGAGCGGGATTAGAGAAAGTGATGAATGGAAGGCAACCTTCAAGATGATGGACTATACAAATGGTTATTGATGCCATTTGGTTTGACAAATGCACCAAGCTCCTTCATGTGGTTATTGGACGAGAAATTGAAGCCTTTTTTGTTAAGTGTTGTAGTGCTTGCACAAGGAGAAGTTAGTAAATTTGAGGAAATACAACTTTATGAAAAAAACTGGTGTACTTGGGTTTTTGTGGTATCCCAAGTGGGGTTGAAGATGAACCTTGATAAGTTGAGGACGATCCTTGAGTGGCCATCAACAAATAGTGCTTTTTAAGTGCACCTTTTTGATGGTTTGGCAAGTTTCTATGGGAAGCTCACAAGGAACTTGAGAAAAATTTGTGTACCTATGATAGGGATAATGAGGATTGAGAGGAAGCAGTTTGTTTGGATTGCGATAGTTGAATGTGGATCTAGCTATTAAAGAAAATTGTGACGAATTAGTCAGTGTTGGTATAACTTAATTCCAACAAAATATTTCCTATAGATTGCAGTGCAATTGATGTAGTGTTGAGTTAGGAAGGCAAGTTGATCACATACTTTAATGTGAAACTGAATGATGCATGTAGGTTAGACTTGCTTTATGATTAGGAGATCTATGTGATCATACAAGTATTGAAGAAGTGGAGGCACTATTTGTTTCCAAAGGAATTCATATTGTACATGGATGATTGTACATTGCAATTCAAGAACAATTAAGGCAAGCTCAATCAATGACATGAAATGGGTAGAGTTCTTGTAGAGCTATGCATTTGCCCTAAAGCATAAGACGAGGTCAAATTGAGTTGTAGACACACTAAGTTGAAGATGTGCCATGTTGAATGAGATTCGCATGGGAGTCCTAGGTTTTGATTTCATGGAAAAATTGTATGTGCAAGATGAAGACTTCAAGGAGGCATGGAAGGCATGCGTAGATCTATCACATTGTTTGGAGTACTTGCTACAAGAAGGGCTTTTGTTTAAGGGCATGTAATTTTGCATTCCCAAAGGATCAAGGTTTAAGAACTTGGTCAAGGTAGAGCATAATTGTGGCTTGGTTAGTCGTTTTGGTGTGGATAGGATTATGGTGCAACTAAGTTAGGGTTATATTTGTCTATCCATGTCTATGGATGTGCGAAAATTCGTATAGGGGTATAGAATTTGCTAGTTGGCAAAAGGCATAAGTCAAAACATAGGGTTGTATCAACCTTTCAACAACGAGAGCAATTGAGCATGGATTGTGTTCTTGGATTGTAGTTAGCTTTTCCAATATGGCACATTTGTTGTATGCAAGTAGACTAATGATGTTACGCAAGTGGAAAATCTGTTTTATATGGAAACAATTAGTTTTTTCACATTTGTGTCTAACAAAGACATCAAATTTGAAGGACATTGTGGAAGATGTTCTAAATTGCAATTTAGTTTGCAATATCATTTGAAAATAGATGGTCAAACCAAAGGTGGTAAATAGGATCCACAAAATCTTGTTTCCATATTTGGTGGGATAAAATCTTGCACACTAGAACTTAATCTTGGTGCAAGCAGAGTTCACTTGTAGCAACTCAGTGAACAAAAATATTGGAAAGAGAGATTTCCTATGGGAATGTATAACAAATTGAAGTGAAAGATCAAGCCACGCAAGGTCTTGCATAAATTCGACAAGAATGCATATGAGATAGAGTTGCTTGAAGTGATTTATATATCACCTATAGTCAATATTATAGACTTATACCCTTATGTTGAAGATAATTTGAAGAGATAGAAGAGAGTATAAATTTTGGAGTGGATTGGAGACAAGTGTTGCTAAAGAAAGCATGTGAGGAGAGAGTAGTTTATCAAAACCGTAGTCAAGAAGGTGCACAAAAAGGAGTACAAGAGGTATTTGATCTTGTGGAAGGGCTATGGAGTCGAGGATGTGATGTGGTTGAGTGTATCAAAATTTTCCAAATAGGACAAGTTATAGTAGGTTGACTAGAATGTGCATGATCAAGAGCTCATGGTGCATTCTTTTTCTACCCAAAGTTTTTGATGGAGGAGCATTAATCAACACAACAATATTGGTGTGTGTTGTGGTGTAAATAAAATAAAGGTTTGCGGTTTGTGCATTGGTGGAGTTGGAACTCAACCTGAAAATGCAAAACAATTGCTTGACCCCTAGCCTCCTTGTGCATTTGACTTCTCTATGTCTATCATATATAACCAATTTGAGAAATTCATAAATGGGTCTCCCTTGGGGAATTCGCCCAAGTCTTCTGCCTTTTTGTTCCCTTGTTCATACCATCTGTGCTCTAAAAAATCCAAAAAAGTTCTAGGTTCACAGCATTTGTGATGATTTCCTACAATTTTTGTAGAGTTGTAGAGTTTTAGTTGACTTCCAAACTTCTTTAGATCATCCAACCTCCTACCTTGACCACTAATCTTGAATAGAAGTTCCGCTAAGTCTATCAGGCTCTTGTTGTGATTTTATGACATCCTTGGTCCATCGGTGGGAACTAATCAGAGATACATTCCATGGACCAGTTCTGCCCCATTTGATCAGGTGCCAAGTCAAGGAATCATGAAAATGCTTAAGTGTTCTTTTGTCATAAGGTGGACTTCGGGTGTTCTCTCTCCATCCTTGCATCTTGCCTTCAATACCTCAGGGTCCACTAACCAATTCTTCTTCCTTTAAAGATGTTGGATTTTGGATTTTGGGAAATTGATCTAACCCTTACTCTTTTGGTAAGTGGTAGACTGTTTCCTCGAACTCCAAAATCCGAAATCCCTTCCTTTGTCGTATTTCGGATTTTGGGGAATTGGTCTAAACTTTACTTTTTTGGTAAGCGTTAGACTATTTCCCCGAACCCCGAACCCCGAACCCCGAACCTCGAAATCCAAAATCCCTTCCTTTGTCGGATTTCAGATTTTGGTGAACTGGTCTAACCCTTACTCTTTTGGCAAGCGTTAGATTGTTTCCCCGAACCTTGAAATCCGAAATCCCTTTCTCGGATTTCAGATTTCGGGGAATTGGTCTAACAAATCCCTTTGTTGGATTTGGGATTTCAAGAAACCAGCTAACCCTTACTCTTTTGGTAAAAATTAGATTGTTTCCTCGAACCTAGAAATCTGAAATCCCTTCCTTTGTCGGATTTTGGATTTCAGGGAATTGGTCTAACCCTTACACTTTAAGTACACTTTTAGTAACTATTAGATTGTTTCCCCGAAACCTGAAATCCTTCTCCCACCTCCCTCTCATCGCTTTGGTCTTTTGGGCTCTGGGGTTCTTAACTCCTCATCCTTAGCGGCGTTTTCCTGAAGGCCTGACGGCCTATCTCGGATGACCAACAACACTTCTAGATGGTGTGATCGACACTCAACGATCTTAATGCTTCACTATCTCCTGCAACTTGTCTACTTTCATTCATGGAGCTATAGGGGTGCATTTAATGTATTTTGTAGGTTGCCATCAAGTGGAGTCCTAGACCATTCCTATTTATGGTTGTTTGATGGTCTTCATGTCAGGTCTGTGTGCTCTAACCTTGATTGTCAGGCAATCCACCCTCTAGAAGTACTTTTCTTCTTGGGATTGCCTTGTTAGGGTATGGTCAAGTTTCTTGCACGTACCATCATGTTAGACCTGGCCGCTTCTCTATCTTCTTAGACTAACATTCTTGTGTACACGCCAAACTCAGGGTTTCCCCTCATTGACCATTGGTTTCTTCTCTGCGACTAGTTTGTTATAATTAGGTTGTTTGGCTTCATTGTAAAGGGTTCTCTCCCTACTAGTTCGAGCTATCTTTTGCTCTTTAACTTCTCTTGAAGACTTTTATATTTGTTGCATTTCTGTAGCTATAAGTTTGGCCGTTGGCCTGAGAATGAATCGAAATCATCATTCTTGCCTCTCTTCGACTTATACATGCTGTCTATGTTTTCTTACCTTAATGATAAGTGTGTGTTTCCTGGCTTTCTCTCACATATGTGTTGTGTTAACTTGTTTCTGAGTGTTACTCGTGGGAAACCTTCTTCCCTTTTGACATTCGACAAACCCTAACCTCGCATCCCTAGGGTATTTTGATTGATTCTTTGTGTCATTCCAAGGCGGGGAGAGACATCTCTTATCTTGGTGCATCACCTCTTTACTTTCTACATTTTCTCACCTCTTTTCTCCTTCAAGCTGTTAAGAGTAGGTTTAGAAGTAGGATTTGAAGAGTTGGGTTGGTTCAACACCTGCACCTGGATTAGGAAGGAAGCCAACCTTCTCTAGAGATTGAACCCTTTGCGCAAGGTCCCACACTTTGGGGTTGTCTCCATGTTTCACGAGGTTTTTGAGTTGATAGCTTAGCAAGGGTACAAACTATTGTGACAACAATTTCTATCACACTTGGTGGGACCAAGCATTCAAGATGCTTCAAAGGAAAATCTACTGGTTATGTAGTTCCATCTAAAATTTCCAACTTTCATGCTAAGAATGTAGTGTTGCACTGAGCATTTCGGCCATGAGGAGGTCTCTCTTCAAGCACTTGACGACTTTGCTCATATCTAGTCTCTTGTTCATGACTTGTTGTGGATTTCATGCCCACAATTCAAACAAAGGCGTCTTCTAGAGGTAACTTTCAATTTTTAGAGCTCCCATTTTCAATTCTAGAAGAAGGAGAGCTTGGCCCTTGTTGTCACTAGTCAGGGGTGTTAATTGTAAGTAGTCTATCGTCTAGGTCTCGTTCTACCCCACCATTCACAAGGCCATTGCAGTCTAGGGCTCCAACTACTCATTTCAATAGACCATTGTTTCACATGGCGATCCCTAGAAATCAAGTTTTTGTCACCTTCAATGGGGGAGTCCTCTCATTTTAGCCCAAAAAAATGATATACTAGTGGCTGCACTAAAAAGTATACCCTATTTTACTAGTGAGACAACCACCACCCTATAGAGCACATTCAAGACTTTGCAAACATCTGCTCCGTCCATAATGTCACTAAGGATGATGTTGCTGTTACGCTCTTGGCCACATCCTTGAAAGAAAAAGCCTTGTAGTGATATAGAGGGTTGCAGCCTAACTCCATTCACAATTGGGATGAGTTGGGGGAGAAGTTATGTGAACAATTTGAAGACAAAATTGATCACCTATCACCTGTTGAACAACTAACTACAATCAAGAGGGCACCTCATGAATTCATGGGAGGCTTCGACCTCAGATTCCAAAAGACATGTGATAGAATCCCCGCTCTAGTAAAGCCATCTCCCAATCATGTCTTCTTGTATTGTCTAAGAGTTCTCAATAGTGATTTAGCTGTCATGATACAATCAATGGGTGAAATTTCTCTACCAGATGCGTATGATGTAGCCATAAGGGTAGAAAATTGTTTGATACAGGCTAGGAAGATAACTCCAAGGCTGCCAATGCCTCTATTCCCAAAATCTCATACTTAACAACCTAGCTTGACTCCTATTCTCATTGCATCTACAAGTCAACCATCCACATCCACTTCATCCTCAAATGAACTCCATGAAGTCAAGACCCTATTGCAAAACTTTAACAATGAGTTGGTAACATAAAAGAGGGAACAGGCTCAGCATAGTAGGCCTTGTCAAGCACAAAATCAGAATTACTAACATAATAGGCCATCTTTTCAAGGGCAAAACCAATGAAATTATGCAAGGCCCTTGAATAGTGTGAACACTACAACTGCAAGTAACTCAGGCAAAAGTTCCAAAGCAAAACAATCTTGTCGAAGAGCATGATTGGTGTCAACAATGCAATCAACCCCACAACCAAAGCGCATGCCAAAATGGAGAGTTTGTCAAAGCTCTAGCTGTGCAAAATGAGCCAACCACCTCTGGCCAACAATATGATCCAAATCAGCCAAGCGTTGGTAATCAAGCTCACATACAAGGAGATTCTACTTTTGTCAATTTACGGAAGCAAAATTCTATGGTATAACCAAACAAGTGGTGATACTATGTGCAATCCACAAGGGCAAAAAAGAGAGCGATAGAATGTGCCACAACTTCAATAGCAGCCCAAGCTGCAACGCCCAATGCACCTGCCCAAGATACAAGTTAGAGTTCCGTTCAAGGGAGGAAGAGGCAGTTGTCTTAGGTCGCCTCAATAACAAGGACAAGCTTGTTCCAAAGGGACCTCCAAAATTAGTTGGTGTCCGTTTGAACATAGTTGACCAAATGAAGAATGCCAATCTCAATGTCACTATGTGGGAAGCTCTTTCCATCCCATCTCAAAGGGATTTGTTTAAGGAGGCATTGAAGGACATCAACCAATCAAATGATGAGGCAACGGTCGGCAAGAAGGCAGTCTCAACTAGTTTGGTACAACCCAAGGAGGAAGAAGATTCAAGCAAAATTAGTAAGCCTCCCCTCTTCTATCTCTCTTTAATTATAGGAGGCATTGTAGTTCACAACTGCGTGATAGATTCAGGAGCTAGTAGCTCAGTCATGTCTAAGAAGGTAGTTGATCTTCTTGCAATAGAATATGAACTTGTGAAGGAGTTGTTAAAAAATTGAAGTTAACCTTGCACACATGCCTTGGTTGCACTGTCTTGCAAGACATATCAGTCATTGAGCCATATGTATGTCTAGAGATTTCACTGCGAAGATAGGTGGATACTTGTCTTCAGCTCGGTCCCATATGCTTTTTCGAACAAGGTGTGGTACCAAGGTTACCATAAAATCATAACCCATTGCAAAAAATCACATTGAGCCCTTCACCCCCAACCCTATAAACATAATAGAACGCAAGTAAAACATAATAGTACACATATGCATAATGTATAGAGAACTCACAGATATATTCATTGATCACAAAATCACGATGTGTCTCCAAAACAACATTTCCAGTCTAACATCACATATCCCGAAGATGGTACATAGACGTATATAAGGGTGTTGACCGGCTGTGAGTGCCAACCGTCGGCAATCGTTGGCTAACCGTCGACCCCTCGACAACAACTAACAACTACTAATTTACCCGACAACATCGTCCCCCCAAAAAATAAAGTTGTCTCCAGACGACACAACAATTTGGGAAATACAACTATACAAAATAAATGAAGGAGCTAGGGGCCGAGAGAGTAACCTTGATGAGGAAGGCAGAATTGGCGTAGATGTCGTCAGCTGCTCCCTCAACTGGTGGATCTGCTGAGTCCGTCACTGTAGATCCCTCTCGGCTAACTGCTGTCTTTCCCTAGCGGTCTTGACCATAAATACTGCCTCCATAACCTCCTTGTGCTTCTTATCTATCTCCTCCAAAGCTGCAGTTTGGCGAGCCTCCACTGCTGCCCGCTTAGCCTTCTCGTGGTCCAACTGCTCGTCCAAGGCTATCATTCGAGCCCTCTGCTGAACTAGCTCATCCTCTACCATATGGATCCGAGTGGCTAACTCCTCCTGAGCTGTAATAGCTGCCACCCGCTCGGCCTTAGCCCTTGATGCTAAATGTTGGGCCCGTTGGAGCTCATAGTACCTATCCTGGAATGCTTGCTCAACCCTCCTGAGCAAGGAGTGTGTCCTACTCTCCCCAACTGGCTCTTGACACCTCCATTCCTCCAACATGGTAGGCGTCTCCCTAGCAGGCCATCCTCAGGAGTCAAAACATCGCACAAACTCCTCAGCACAGCCCCTTGTAGCCAATGCGAGCAGGTGCTCTACTGACTGATCCATTATTCCAAGGGCCAGTTCCTGTTATGAGGCCACCATCCTCCACGCACTAACCTCCATATCCACCATAAACTGCTCAAGAGCACCCAACTCACCGTGAGTCTTGGACAATACCTGCTGATTGTGCCCAGGAGCCCTGGACTCCCCTCCCAATACAGCCATGTCATGCGGAGGGTCCAACTCCAACTCCCTCTGGTGGGATATTTTTTTGTGATTTTGAGTTATGGGTAAGGAATATTTTATTGACTTCCAGACTTCCATTAACAGCATATTGAATTTTTAAATAAGGTCCAGAGGAGAAGCAGATCTGAATAGGATGAATATTTTTATATGCCAAACTAGTCTTGGAATGAATTCCCAATTGTGGATGACAACACACACTAGGAAAAGCATGGATGGGATTCCTGATTTTCCCTTACCCAACAAGATACAACATTTTCTGATTGCCCCTTACCCTCCTTTCTTCTTGTACTGGCAAAGCATTTCATGACAGGTTTTTTTCGTTTTCTGATTTCATGCTGAATTTTCTTATTTTGATAGTTGGAGTACTTCGGCCGAACCCAAGGTGAATCAAGGGCTGTCCTGGACTTAAACCTGAACTCTACCAAATTTATGCCACACTAGGGCCTAAATAGAAGAACCCGTTAACATAGGTGGTTTTGAATGTTGTCAGTGGAGATTTGGCATCTAATTGGTTTCTTTAAGAATCAAGCTTGTGAATTGAGAAATGACTTTTGGAAGTTAACAGGTCTAAGAGATTTGAGCATGTAGAACCAAGCGTTAGAGAAGTCTTTTGATTAGAGTTGAGCTGAGAGATATTGAGTTGTAGATTTCTGTATTATACCCCTTCATGGATCACCATACTCTTGTAGAAGCCTCCATTTGAGGATTGTAGTAAAAGATATCATTTTATGTTCATTGCACATCCCTTTCCTTATTTGGCACGTGTTTTGTTGTGTAGCTCTGAGGCTGCATGGTCTAAGTGGCTTCCTTTCACTAGGACCCTAAACACCACATGCATCAAATACCATTGGGCTACTACTCCATCTAAAACAAAGCTAGTTAGAATGACACTAATTTTTTAGAACTTGATAAACATGGAGGTAGTGTTCCATCATTCCTAACCACGTATTAGTTCTGCCCCCATGAAATTTGGGCATATCAATCTTTGGGGGCTTTGGAGGGCCCTTACAGTTATCCTATGAATTATGTTGATTGGATTAATTGTAGTAGGATTGGAAATTAGACCACCTGACCTATTAATCAAGTGTAGCACTCCACTAGGAAAAGTTTCCTTGGTTAATACTCTGTTTCAATCTATCCAATTGGTTATTTCAGCTTCAATGTTGGATCTGCTTTGCTAGGTGTGGTGTTTCTTTTGGATAACAATTTGTTGGGTTACAAGAAACATAGACCAATGTGATGAGTTCAAAGGGACGATTCCAATGGGCAAACTTAGCCATAAGCTCTGAAAATTTTCCCCAGGCTTTTTCATTTTATAGATAATACCATAGGGGAAAATTATTTAGACCGAACTACCAAAATCCTCCTATTTTGGGAGATTTTGTACTTAAAGTTTTAGACTGTTAACGGCTGTGTAAACTGCCTATACAAACTCCTTTCAACAATTGTGAATGGAAACTGTTGTTTGCAAAACTCTGTTTCGAAGAGCCAGGGCCCAAATATTATGGTGTTGTAGGGGTTTAAGGTAAAACCTCATAAGCCACAAAATCAGGTGGATAGAGTAGTGCTATCTAGGTATAAACAATTTTCCCTCTAGAGTAGTAGTTAATATTCCAGCCGCAGATTAAAAAAATTCCTACTAAAAGTATCCGGTGTGGGGCCTTGACTCTTTTTTCTTTACCAAATTCCCTTTAGATTTCAACTACCTGAGGGTTTCTTGGGTATTCCTTGCAATGAGTTTCTGGGCTGATTTTAAGCCCAAGTACTTTCCAAGTTAGTCAATCAAGACTTACATCTTATCTTGCAAGAGGCTTTTAACCCATCATAGGAACTTCTCTGCATTGTGTCACAAAAAAGAGTTGGTGGGTCACCAAGGAGGAGCTTGAGAAAGAGTTTTGACACCATTTGCAAGGAACCTGCTGATATGAATAAGATCTTGCAAAATATAATATGCAATAACATGGCTCAATTCTGAGGAAAATATAAAGATGTATGAAAATCATAATATATTAATGCTTGTGACACCACTTCGAAGGGGCAATCCTCCAATAGAGCAACAGCTCCACAAATATTATACATTCAAGCTGCTTTACATTTAATAAGTCATTACAATATATAGAATCTAGCTGAAGACAACTACTGCTACCTCATACATGGGATGAATACAATATATAAAATTTAACTAAATCCAGCCACTACTACCCCGTACATGTGGGTTAAATACTATTATTTTAGTTTAGCATTAGGGGCAACTTAAGCAATATATGTGCCTTAGCCAATATTAACTAATACCTAATACATATACTAGAGTGATGGTTCTTGATAGAAGCTTTGGGATGATTTCATCCAAGAGGAAACAGGATTGGAAATTACTTCAGCTAGAGTGGAAGAGAGTCAGAATTTAGTTCTCATTGAGAAGATGAGGAATAAGAAAGGAGTGTTAGAGTCACTCAAGGACTCAAGCTCTTAGGATCACCTGCATCCAAAACTTCCTTCTACAAGAGAGAAAAATAAGAGCATAGATTTGCAATAATGAATTTAAAATAATTATATTGATACAATTGACTGCATTATGTACATATGATGCCTTGCTTATAAAGGCAAGGTTGAGAGGTAGGATTAGACAAGATCATGGCAAATATCTGAATCCTATGATATGAGACAACTAAGGATAAGATCACACAACACCTAAGACTTTTAGAAAGATTCATAGTCTCCTAAGTAAACTTAACATGGCAACATGTGTGAATAGAACCTAGTGAATAACTAGTTAGATAATGTGCCTTGTTTACACTGCAAAGCGGAAACCAGATAGGTAATACCCCTGTTCACAGTCACACTAACAAGGACGGCCTGAGAAATCTTAGAAGAGGAAGAAGGAGATTCTAGTTCTTTTCAGAAGGGAAGAAAAACTTGATCCATATCAAGTGTTTCAAATGCCACAAGAATGGCTGCTATGCTTCTCAATGCTATGAGAAGGGGCAGGGCAAGCAGCAGCAGCAGCAGTTTGCAGGTACTGCAAAAGCCCCAACAATGGATAAGCGTTCGTCCAATGCTTGAGACAATCTTCTTCATGGTATCATGCCTTTCCACAACACTGTTTTTTAGTGTAGGATGGTATGCAGACAGTGGAGTGTTGAACATGACATTTGATAAGGATATTGATAGACTCCGAGAGCAAGAGGCAGGTATACAAATGAAGCTTGTTGATGATGCCACATTCAATTATAGGGGCATGATCTATTTCTTTCCGTATACTCTCAGGCAGTGTTATTGTGCCTTGCAAACTTTAGCATGGGCGAGAGACCCATGAATGCAGATTGAAGGCAGCTTTGCATGGGTTGAAGCAAGTACCATGTGCTTGGTACTTATTGAAGTCGTGCTTCATTAGAACTGTTGTAAATCATAACCTTACCATATATTTGATAAATTTGATCTGTTAGTTTAGGTCTTGTATGTGGATGACGTGATCATTATAAGAAGTAATGAGAAGCTTATAGCATGGTAGAGGAGAGTTGGCCTCCAAGTTTGAGATGATGGACATTGGCCGTATGCACTACTTTTTAAGTCGAGGTGTGGTAGGGTACAAGTGAGATCTTCCATGGTCAAGGGAAATACATAGTAAAGATTCTAAAGGAATTTTAGATGATGGATGATAAGCCCTTGGTTACTCCAATGGTTCTGAATCTGAAATTGAAAGAAAACTCAGAATCAGATTTGGTGGATCCTTTAGTGTGCAGGCAATTGGTAAGTTCCCTCATGTATTTGGTAAATAGTCAATGTGATATTTGCTTTGTAATAACTGCATTAAGCTATTTCATGGTTGAGTTAAGGCAAATTTCATTGGGCTCCTGCAAAGCATGTGCTTTGATATTTGAAGGACACAATTCGTTATGGGTTGAAGTATGTTGGAGATGTTGAGCTGATGTTGCATGGCTTTGTGGTTTTGGATTGGATAGGTGATGCTAGTGCTAGGAAGAGTACTTTAGTATTTGTTCCAGCTTGGGATCAGGTACGATATCTTGGTTCTACAGGAATTAGGCAACTATGGCATTGAGTTCAACAAAGACAGTACATGGAAACATTTTTTTGCTAGTTGTCAGGTTATCTAGCCTTGAGAGCTGATAGCGGAAGTTATTGATTAGATGTTGGAGTTGGCAATTGTGTATTGTGACAACTAAAGTTGCACTAGAAATTTGATTTCATTTCTTCAAGGACAATTCAGGAAGCAGTAGTTGTTCTTAAGTATGTTCCCTCATATTTGTAGGTCACATATATTTTGACCAACCCCCCGGCAAAAGGGAAGTTTAATACTGAGGGAGGGACTGGATTTGATGCCAAAGAGGGAGTGTTAGTTTTTCTTAAATGTCCACATATAGTAAGGGGATGATTGCCATCCTACGTGCACTGGCTAAATGGCATGAATTCCTTCTTGGAAATAAGTTTTTCATCAAGGTTGTATTAAATTTCCGAGTGCATACGATAATATTATAATTCTATTTTAATTTCTCATCATACAAATAACATCCACATATAGGATTCTCTTATCCTATTTTTTAGGTTACTCCCCAAACTACTTCCCTTATTATGTTGATTGTTTTAACAACTCAACAGTCGTACCACTAATATAATAGGCAAACTTTAACAAACCTAAGAAATAATGATGCAATATTCCTAACTCCCCCTCATATTTCATCATTCTCCAATAATGGACCAACAATACTTGATGACCACGTTCAGTAGTTCATCATAAGATATGAGGAGGGACATACTCATCTACTTAGGACAAGCAATAGTGGAACTAGCCTCACTATGCTCAGTATACTTTCATCCAAGGATAGGGACAAACACATCTACGCTTGGAACCAAGGATAGGGACTAACACATCTATCCAAGATCAAGGTTATGAACAGGGACACACACATCTACTCACAACAATTATGATTGGGGACACACACATCCAATCATAATCACCAACTCTCGTGATTGGGGACAAACACATCCAATCATTTACATCATCTTGTGAATGGGGACAAACACATCTGTTCACAACCAACGATAGTGATTGGTGACAAACACATCCAATCACTTACACCATCTTGTGAATGGGGACAAACACATCCATTCACAAACAACCAACAATAGTGATTGGGGACAAACATATCCAATCACAAATACAAACTTTTGATTTAATTTAGAAAATATATTCCTCGTCACTATTCTCGTGTTGAGGGTCTTCAGTAGCCACCCCATGAAAGCATTCTTCATCATCATCTGCAGCCAATGCCTTATCTATATTTAGCTTGCCATCAAGGAGATCCTTGGCATGCTGAGTGCAATTTATAACAATGTGTCCCTTCTTCTTGCAATAGTAGCATAAAATATATTTTTCAGGAAATAATTTCCCTTTGATGTTGAAGAACTAGATTTGGAGGAATGGTTAGGCCTATTTTTTCCATACATTGCAGTTTCATCTATAGTTGAATCAATTTTCTTAGCTCCTTCAATCAAAGTAGATATCATTTCTTCTAGGGTAGCATCTACTTTGTTTAATGTGAAAACAGTATTTCCATAACTAGGAGGCATGCTATTTAACAAAATATCTATCCCAGCTAGTTGATTAAATAGGGAGTGAAACTTACTGATATGTTGAACAATGTTGTCACCTTCCATCATTTTCAGCCTGAACAATTTCTGCTTTAAGTCCATCTTTGCACTTGATGCTTTTGATTCAAACAAAGCGTTCAAATTATCCCACACTTCATTTGAGGTCTTTGATAAGTCAATGTGGTGGAGGTATGCATCTGAAAGTTCAAGACCAATCAAAGCTATTGCTCTTTGATCCTTTTCAGTCCACTTTGCACTTCCATCAGCATTAGTTGGCCTTGTTGTTGCTTACTTACTATATCCCACATATCGTTTTCAATAAGGATCAACTGTTACTTGATTTGCCACATGTGGAATTCTAAACCTTCAAATTTTTCTATCAATATGCTATTCTTCTCCATTCAAAAAACACTATTTGAAGCCCTCTTGATCAAATCAAAGTTGAAGGTGCCGGATTCCACCGATAATACACCATGAGATGATCAACACTTTTACAAATTTACATACATATTAACTCTATGATAGAAGCATCCTGATCTTAGAAACAATATGCTAAGCTAAACCCTATTGACATTTAGAAGAATAATAAAAAGAAAACTATCAATTAAGCAATATCCTACCTCAAGAGAGTCAATGACCAATGACAAAATCCTTGAATTTATATGCTTCTAACCTCTCTCTTGAATTATATATTATTCTCTTTGAATCAATCCTTGGGAATCTTTGGCCTCTACATGCAAATTTTGTAACAATGCAGAAAGATTTGAGGCAGTGTAGTGAACATCCCTTCCAAAACATTACCACTTCCGATCATTAAACTTTTTTTTTTCTAAATTTTCAATTGTGGCACAAAGAATCACTTGTTTGTAATTAGAAAACAAACAAATTCTGCACGCACCAGGGACAAGGTATTCTCAAGAACGAGAATTCAATCCCAGGCAGTATGAGACCAAGTTCCTTCTTCCTTTTACATTTGACTCTTAGAAGAGTGCGTGCTTTCAAATCGATGACTTGGATGACTTGGGCAAGCATGAGAGTCAAATACAAAGATCAAAACCATTCTGAGGCGTTAAGCTCAATCCAAAGATCAAAACAAATATCTAAACTGCCTTTTGAATTCCATGCAGTTACGCATAAGGGGAAGCACTTAGTCACTCATTTTGCCCATGTAATTCTGGAGGAATCTTGGATGACCTTTTTTGCGCAGCAGGCAATAATCTAGGCAGTAGAGTCGTCTTCTCCCACAGCCTTCTCCAGATCTTTTCACAGACCTTGTGCATCTCTCAAACTTTCGACATATAGCATGGGCAACTTGAAAAAATCATCAAAAAAAACTTGCAGACTTGCACTGTGCTTGCTCTGATCACAAACTCGTACAGTTGTTTTCCCACATAGATTGTCACACAGACAGCAGACACATTAGCAGGGATGGTTGATTGTGAATTTGCGTCTGTGAGAGTAAGTTCGAGTCCTCAGCGATAGAACCATATGGAATGTAGCATTCTGGAGTAAATGCTCCTTCCAGCTCTCACAATAGCAGCCACAACAATCTGACTCTCATAACAAACTTTAATTCACCAATTACAAAAACCACACTAAGCGGCACATAATAATGGTGCCCAACTCAGCCACTAATTGGTAGGAGATGCTCAGACAAATCGGAATGGAAAAGAATTACAGGCACAAACATTATCAGATTGCTCTGATACCATATTAAATTTCTGAGTGCATATGATAATATTATAATAATATAATTCTATTTTTCATTTCTCATCATGTGAATTACATCCACATATATAGGATTCTCATATCCTAATTTTTAGTTAACTCCCCAAACTACTTCCCTTATTATGTCGAGTTGTGTTAACAGCTCAACATTCATACCACTAATATAATAGGCAAACTTTAACAAACCTAAGAAATAATGATGTAATATTCCTAACGGGCTGACCATCTTAGTTTTCCATGAATGTAGTCTTGTACAACCAAAATTTGACTTGCAAGGGAAAGAGAACTGTGCTTCTTCTTGCAAGGAGGGGTCAGCACTATGCAACACACAACAGAAGAATGCAATGGGTGAAAGAAAACTGGATGTGGTGATTCTGAAATCAGAAGTTGAGAAAAAGGAGGAACTTCCTACAAGAAACATCACAGCATATTTTGACATCCAACAGCAACTGTTGGCATATGCACTGCCTCCACTATATATTTTGTTTGGTGAATTTTCAATCTGAGGATGGTAGCCAAGTAAACATGCATTCCTATGAGCTGCGATAGTATTCTTTCTCTTATCTGTGCAGTCATCTGTACAGGATTCAGGATAAATGCAGATTTATGATAAACACAATAAATTCTTTCCTGCTATTAGGTAGGTGTAATCATATTAAGATATGTATTATTTTTTTGTAAGCACCAAATCTTTTGTTAAGAAGTACCCTATTATGGATTGGTTTTAGCATTTTGATTCGTCCATGAAAATGGTCATAAGACTACTAGAAACAGTCATTGTTATGCTTTGTTAATAAGAGGTTTATTGCAGAGATGTTCTTATACTAAACCAACTATTATTATCATTTTTTTTTATTTTTCTGTTTGGATCAGGCGAATGGCAACATTTTCAGTCTTTTAGGTGCCTACGGTGTTAATTTTAGCAATCAGATTAAACAATAAACAACAGAAATCAGAATGCAATGAAGAACAAACACAAAACACACAGATACCCTGGGAAAACCTCCCTCTTGGAGGTGAAAAACCCAGCCACTAATCTCAGATCTTTATTGGGCAACACCAATTTAATTTACAATGAGCTTCACTCTTTAACAGCAACTTAATCACAGTTATACTTCTAACCTAGGGCATGCTGAAATGATGAATTTATCTGCAATACAAAAGTTGTTGTCCCAGGGATGAAGTTTACTGATCCTAGAATGGTGTTCACGGCCTTCAAGAATAGTTCGCTGATCTTCAAATGATGACTGCTGCCACTTGAAACCAGTTCGCAGTCACTTAGTGGTGTTCGCTGTCTTCTAGATGATGGTTGCTGTCTTCAAGAAGAATTTGCTGATCTCTTAGAAGGATTCGCTGAATACTTAGATGACTTGCAGATTAGAGAAGTAATTCGCTTGAGTGTGTTGTGTCATACAATGATTGATAGCCTTGTATATAGGAGACTTAGCCTTTTAATTCTCCCAAGTCGGCTTGCGTGAAGAACATATTTAATTACAATTCAATGCTTTAAGGTTGGTGCCAAAACTGAAATGGCCCTCACGTTACAAGTGATTTTAATATAGGTCAGCTCCAACACGTTTTAATACAAGTTACATTCAATAGGTCTTGTACTATCCACAAGTTACATTATATAGGTCTTGCCCAATATTCATAGCAAGCTATAATTATAGGTAATCCGAACTTAGCTATAATTTCGACATTCCCTCTTAGCTAGGGAGGATTCTAGCCAAATAACAAATCATCATGGACCTTTCCATGATATCCATCTTGCATTGCCCACAAAGGATGGATTCAAAACTTTATTATGCACACCTGCAAGAAATGAATACACACAAATATATAAATACACATCATGAACTTTCATGATATCCATCTTGCATTGCCCGCAGAGGATGGATCTACCTTGCATTGCCCACAGAGGGTGAGAAGAGGTCTTACACCTCAAAACTTCTCTATTGAGAAGAATAACCTACCACCTTGCTTTCCGCAGAGGGTGGTTCCACCTTGCATTGCCCGCAGAGGGTGGAGGAGGTTTTTCACCTCAATCTTCTCCCAAAGAAGGATCCAATGTCACCTTGCATTGCCCACAGAGGGTGGAAGATGCAACTTAATGCATCACTAGGACTGAGACTCCCTCTCAGCCAAAGCTGTGTTCTCCACAACTCCAAGTCTCTCTCTGAAGTACACAAACTTCACTCGAGCAAGAGGCTTGGTGAGAACAACTGCAATAGTGCTAACATATTTCAGCTGAATTGCACTTTTTTGTATCATATCACAAATGTAGTGATAATGAGATTCCACATGTTTTGACCTGTCATAAAACACAGGATTAACAAACATCTTAATACAATTCTGATTGTCACAATTAATGATTGTGGGTTCCCAAGGTTGCCCAAACAACCTAGCAAGAAGCTTTGTGAAGCCACATTGCTTCACACTTGATGCAATGTACTCAACTTCCGCTGTACTCAATGCAATTGAGGACTGATACCTGCTGGCAGAAGAGATCACGGCTAAACCCAACCTGAAACAGATTCCTAAAGTGTCCTTCTTGTCAATAATACATTCTTCCCAATCAGAATCAAAGTAGTCTTCCAAGGAAATGACAGTGATGATTGGATACTTCAGCTCGTAGCCAACTGTCTTATGCAAATATCTCAGGATATCCTTGGTTGCAACAAGATGAACATGCTTTGGTTTGTTCATAAACTAGCTGATAACAAATGCATCAAGGATCCAATCAACTGTCTGTACTCTGATGGATCTGCAAAAATGAACTCAATTTCTCCAAGTTAGTTTCCATAGGAGTAGACATAGGTTCGCAATCCATCATTCCAAATCTATTCAGTATACTTCCTTTACTTAGAATAATTTCATTAGATCTTGCCATACTTCTAACCCTGGAAAGTAATGCATTAAGTCTAAGTCCTTCATTTCAAACTCTGAAGCTAATTCTTTCTTCATGTAGAGATGAGACTATTTTCATCAGTTAGAAATAAATCATCCAGAATTAGCATTTCACCAAAAAAATACTTTTAAAGTAAAGGTTAGAATCAACATCATTCTTGCAAGATCTTAAACTAATCAAATACTTGTCAATCTTCTCATACCAAGTTCAAGAAGCTTGCTTGAGGCCGTAAAGAGCTTTTCTTTAATCTGCACACATGGGATTCTCTATGTTGATTCTCATAACCTTCTAGTTATTCAATATAGACAACATTAAGAAAAAAGTCTTTATATTTTCCAGCCTGCAGCATTAGCTATAATGGTTCTAATATTAGTATATCTAGCAACAAGAGCAAATGTTTCCTTGTAATGTCCCCACTCTAGCAGATTGACCAAGCATATGTGCGTTAGCCTAGCTCTACATGGTCCCGAGGGCTAACGAAGGGTTTAAAGGGATCCTGGAGTGTTTTGGCCTAGTCATTTCCAGTTTGGGCCAAAACGAAGTTGATTTACTTAGTTTCAGGCATACTTACTATTTTTAGTAAGTCAGCAGGACACAACGGAGGCTAGTTTTGGTGATTGGATTTGATACTCCTTGGCGAGAGCTTTCCGACGAGCTATCACTCACGCTATTCGGAGTCCGATTGCTAATATATTTTAATGCCTGAAGTTTTATTAAAGTAACATTTAATTTAATTGTAAAATATTAAAGTGTTACTTTAATATTTATTTTATGGAGATATGTGAAAATAAAAGGGGCAACCAAGGGAGACATAAGTGAATATTTTAATATGTTTTATATTGAACATGTTTTATCCCACATTGTTTGAGTGAGTTGGGTCGCCCCTTGGAGAAAGAATAAAAGGGAGCTTTTGTGGCTTCATTGGGAGGTTGAATATGAGAAGAATTTGGTGGGTGAGTTGCAGATCCGTTCTTGGCATTAGAGGACGTCTATCCTCTCTTGAGACATTCTAGACGTCATTCCCTTGGGGTTTGGCCTTTGGAATCCTTTGCGATCAGCTTCATTTACAGGCAGATTGGGTGCATTTTTCAGCCACAGGCAGCAGCAGTATTTGGTTGCATTTCCAGCTACAAGCAGCAGCATTATTTGGTTCCATTTCCAGCTACAGGCCGCGACACTATTCACGCGGGTACTATTCACGTGACACTATTCACGCGGGTACTATTCACGCGGTACTATTCACCTGACACTATTCACGCGGCACTATTCATGTTACTGTAGCAGCAGAATTAGAAACTTTTGTTGGAACATTATGTCAAAATGCTGGAGTATTTAGTGAGTTGAAAATAACCTGCTTTGTATTTGAGTTTGTTAATT
Source organism: Cryptomeria japonica (assembly GCF_030272615.1). Taxonomy (NCBI): domain Eukaryota; kingdom Viridiplantae; phylum Streptophyta; class Pinopsida; order Cupressales; family Cupressaceae; genus Cryptomeria; species Cryptomeria japonica. Next base: position 481,524,918 of record NC_081406.1, on the reverse strand, counting down.
CTGGAAATAATATTATAACAGTAGTAGTTCAATTTCCAGCTTGCCTATTATTGTAAATTCTTTTTAGTTCATGATATGTGGTTTCATACCTGTGCAAAGACTTAAAACAAAAAAAAACAAACATTGAAACATTAAACGGAGGAATAAGGAATTGGCTGCAAACTGTTTGACTAAATTCCTATCAGCAGTGGGGTTAGTTTTTGGGCATTCTAGGGTGTCCATTACATTCCTTCTAACTATGAGCTACACATCTAGCTTCATATTTTCTCAAAAACTTCCATATGGAACTCCCTCTTGATTTTTAATATAAAATTGTGGTAATCAAGTCTCATGAAGATTGCATAATATAAGAATCAATCAAGGAAGGCAGCCAACATAAGTTACAAACATATTCATAACAAGCTATAATTACATGTAATCCGAACTTAGCTATAATTTCAACATACGGATGCTTCTGATTCAGAGTTATAGAGGTTACTGTGATTTTCCATATGTATACTTGAAAATCATTTGGTGACTTTATCCTTTCTGGTGAAGTCATTTATGGTATGTTCTGTATATTCTTGAGTTTGAAAACATCTTATACAAACTGGACGATGTGAGTAGAAAACAAAAAACTACCTAAGTTTCCTATCTACTCAGCATAATTGCAGTTTTCTGTAACTTCTGTTGACTAGCATCTGTCTAAGCTAATAGACGAGTCATTGTCAATGCTGTGCATTAATTTTGGAGGAAGAACTGGTTATTAATTTGTTGAAGGTGGTCTTGTATAGTGGTGAATCTGGTGATTAAAGCTACCATTCAGATACAACTAATTTTCCCTTACATCTTATTATTTAAGCTGACTATTTATCACATTATTTCCATCATTCTCTTGATGACGTTAAGATAATTGTTAGTTTCATTTGTGGCCTCAGTAAGAATCTTGTTTCAGTTGCCCTGTAGAACCCTGTTCTCTCTTCTACCTCGTGGTGAGACAGAATAATTGTGTGATTAACTTTCATGTTGCAGCCAAGTGTATTTTGCTATCTGCATTAACTGGAAAAGATGCAGTATCAGTAATAAATCAAAATAGCTTTGCAAATTTCATAAGCAGATTCTTCAACATTGTTGTTGGAAACTACCTCTGCTGATTAATATTTGTAAAGTAACTAGTATGGAAACTATTGAGTGTTACTGATAGGAAAGTTCATTTAATTTGAAACATTTTCGGTGAATTGCATGCAATAACATTAGACTTTGATCTTTCTTTCAGGGTTTTCAATACAAATTTGGAGATTTTCAACTAAAAGTGTTCAAAGTATCTCAAAGTGAAACTCTGAAGGCAGTTGTCATGGAGGTCATTGTGAATATTGTTTTTTCATCTGTTTTTGGACTATTGAAATTATCACATAGGCATTGCAATCTGAAATAATGCCAACATGTTGCAAATGCTAATTTGGTTGGATGCTTTTTTGACTTTGCTACAGAAGTTGTACCAGATCTAAATAAATTGACTTGTGTTTCAGGTTGAATACCTACCAGTATCTTCCTTAGAAAAGACTCGTGCCCTTATGGACGAATTTTTTGAGATTTGGCAAGAGTTACTTTCATCAAAGACTCCATCTGGACACATTTTTAACATAGATCCAAACTTCGCTGATTATCATCTTTCAGATCATTATAGCTGGCAACATACAGCTGTGCTATACAGTAGTGCTATGGCTCAAGCAATGTCTACACGAAATTGATTTTTTGTTTGATTCAAGATTAGCTTGTTTGCATTATAAAAATGTGTTAAATTCTTTTGAAATCAACTGATTGTTGTTAATTTAAATTCTACCGTTCTACTCCAAGAGTAATTTTATCTTCCATCCTTTGCCATTGGAAACTGTATCTTCCCAACAATAATAGATTATTCTTTGTAACTTCTTATTTAACGCTAGTTCCTTGGAGCTGTATTTTTTTTTAATGTTAATATGCTTTAGATGAGAACATACCAAATATATGTACAATAAACTTAGAAGAGAGTCCATAAGGCATTGAGGTCAAATTAAAAAAGACCGAGAAAATCGGCAGTCTGGCGCCAAGCCTAACAAAATGCTCAACTAGCGATTTAACTTGTAGATATATTACTCTAAAAACAAACGAGAGTTTGAACAGTGAGAATTTTGAGCATAAACCACATTAGTTGCAATTATCCTACATTCAAATAAGTGAGACAAGGGGAATCATTCTGCATTACTCTAATGAGGTGAAAGTTTTGAGATTAGATCTGTTACTTTCTTCCTTATGTGTAAGAATTGGTGAGAGGTGGTTGTTGGTTTGACGAGTTACTATACACAAGTCAAACTACAAAATAATAAGGGGTAGATAAAGATTATATGGCTGTAAAGGAGAAACATGCATACTTCACCTTTCCCCACTTATTTTGCACTCACTTTAGCCTTGTTTAAAGTGTCATTCTGGTGTTTATATTGAGAGATTCTTGCAAACTCAGCCTTGTTCCATCTTCTTGTCTGATTTAATGTCTGGTTTCAATTCACTTTTCTTTAGGTGAGATTAATTCAAAAATCCAATCATAAGAGCATTGCATTTAGCTAAGAGCAACCTTGGATTAACTTTAGTAATTTATGCATCTTGCATCTTACATCTTGTGTATACTTGAACTCTTTTCATACAAATTGTGGAAATAACAAACAAGGGGCTTGATTTAGGCTAAGGAAGTCTAATACATCAATCCTTGCATCATGATTAGGGTAGGAAGGAAGAAATTGTAGCATTCTGGTGTTTATTTTGAGAAATTCTAGTGAACTCAGCCCTGTTCCATTCTTTTAACTGACTTAACCCTTGGTTCAGACCAAACTCATAATTTAGTACTTTACCCCATTTTAAGGTTCACTTTGTCTGAGCCGATCTAATTTTTAAAAATTCGATCATAATAGCAACCTAATAGCATTTAGATAAAAGCAAACATGGATTAAAATTAGTAATTTATACATTATGCATCTTCTATCTTGTGTGTACTTGAATTTTTATCATACAATTTTTTGAAAAAACAAACATGGGGCTTGATTTAGGTTCAAGGAAGTCTATACTTCATCCTTGCATCATGATTAGGATAGGGAGGAAGAAGTTGTAGCAAAGAAGGTTAGAATTGCACTAACAATGTCATCCAACTACTATATAAGGATTAGAGGCATATCTGCTTTGGATATAGCACTCTAGTACGAGTTTTGCAACAGTGAGCATGAATGAAGTTGACACGTCTACTGTCTAAAATTTGAATGCTATATTTATCCTAATGAGGAATCGTTCAATATGATGCCCATACTGCCACTATGGATAGGCATGATATTGCTCATTCGAGTTAGATTGAACTTTGCTTTTATTGATAGTAATGGTAATTCTGATTTTTAGTGTATGACGTTGACAACATGCTAATGACAAAATCACATGGATTGGAAGCGCTTCGGGGTATATAGATCAAAAGACAAATTCATCATGCTCTCCTAATAATACATCCATTCACCCACCTTCCCGTGTGTTACTTCTGCCATGTTCACTTGTCATCCATCATTAGTCCCATTGCAACCAATCCTTGCGTAGATTCTTGTTCTCACATTTCATCTAAACACTAAGAAGGATATCACACGTGAAATAAAGCATAATTAACTCTTTTAAGATATTTGAGGATATCTTTTCCTACTGGGTTTTGTGGTCATCAAATTTGAAATGTATGGTGGTAAGGGGGACCCTATTGACTAATTATGTTCTTTAAATGCTACGTGTTTGGATTATATGTATGATTATAGGCTACTTGCAAAATTAACAAAAATATGCACTCGAGTAAAGGTGTGTTTGAGAAGCCAATGTGTCGTGGTTCAATATGCTCATGCAAAATCAGCTAATGCATTTGTGCAACATTTCAATGTAAAAAAAAAGATGTAAAAAGTTGCTGAGCAAACCACATCAATGGGAGCGGAGCGGCAAGGAGAGCGGCGAGCAGGAATTTCAAATTTCAAATCTGGGAATGGCAGATTTTCTGGGGATGGCAGTCTTTTTGTGGGTGGAACTGGTAATCAGGCTGGTTTCCAGTCATCTCAGGGTACTGAAGGGGACAAGGAGACAGTCAAATTGGTGGAAGACAAAGATTCCAAAATCGGGGACTCACATGATAGAGGTAAGGAAAAAAAATGGTCTTGGCTTTTTGGAGTGAAGCCGTTGGTAAAATCAGGGCTACTGGAAGTTAAAAATGTATCCGATCTTGCGACAAAAGTTGTCGCTATTTCTGTTCCGGATAAGCTGGTTGATCTCACTATCTCTGGATTAGCCATGACCTTAGTTGGAAGGTTTGTTGGTTTTAGGCCTAATATTGACGTTGTTAGGAATTTTATAAGGAGGAAATGGGTTCTCAAGGGTCAAGTGGATGTGGCAGCTTTGCCTAGAGGTTTTTCTTCTTTTTCTTTTAATTCTGAAGAAGATATGGATAAAGCTCTATGTGAAGGACCATGGATGTTCGGTAAGTCAACTTTGGCTTTACAGAAATGGGTTCCAAACCTTTCTCTTGACGAGTCCTTTTTTGTGTCGGCACTTGTGAGAACGCGTCTCCCGGGCCTCCCACTGGAGTTTTGGAATGAGGAAGTCTTCAAGGGGATAGCGAGTTCTTTTGGAGAACTTCTCTCGATCAATCTTATGACTGCTGCTAAATCAAGGTTGGTTTTTGCTCGTATCTGTGTTAATGTTAATCAAATGATGGATATGCCTCAATCTATAGAGATTATATTTAAATTGGGGAAATGGACCCAAGTGATTGAATATTTGAATATGAATCGCTCCCGTTTGCTTGTTTTCATTGCAAAAAGTCGGGTCATTGGGCAAAATCTTGTCCGCTTAAGAAGAGTAAGAATAGCAAGAGTGACAACAGTTTGAAACAAAAATGTAAAACGAAAGATAAGAGAGAAGACCCACCAGTAGAGCGTGTTCCTGATAAGGAAGTGATTGAGCTGGAAAATGAGGATAAGAAGGATGCGAATAGTAGTAATGAAAAACCTGTTTGTGCCTGCTCTAATAATCAAATAGAAAGTACCAAAGAAGAAGAGCAAAGGATAGAGGCAAATGCGCAAAAACATGATTCAGAGGCCCAGAAGGGAGGGCCTGTCAGTTAGGATAAAGTAGAGGAGAGTTCCAATGATGATGCTTCTGCTTCATCTAATACAAAAGCAAACGGGGAAGACTTTAATGAAGCGCAAGACTATAAAATTTCGGATTTTGAGCCTCTTTTGTTATTAACCAATGGAAGCCCTAAGCCGTTTCAATGCAAAACCCCATCTAATAGTGTGGAAATGGTGGCCCTGGAGGGAAATCTTAGGATTCTCAGCACTAAAGAAGGGAAATCGAAAAAGGAAGGACCCAATGGAGGTATCTCAACTAAAAGCAAGAATAAGAAAAATGCAAATGTTGGAAGGCACAACAAAAAATAGGGGAGACCTTCTCTAAAAAATCAAAGGGAACAGGAAAGTTGGAAGAACCGTGCTGATGGAACATAGAGCTCCATCGAGTCAGCTTTATCTCCGGTTAAAGTATGGAGATAATTTCTTGGAATATAAGAGGGTTGAATGCCCCTCATAAGCAGGATGTGTTATGTAATATTATAAGAGATCATAAACCAGATGTGGTCCTTATTCAGGAAACTAAGATGTGTAAGGATAAAGTGGAAAGGATCATAATATTTAAAAATAATGGAGTAATAGGAACTAGTTCGGAGGGTGCCTCTCGAGGAACAACGATTTTTTGGAACCAAAAAACTATTAAAAGTAAGGAAATCATTTCAGAAATCAATAGGTCTTCTGTGTTGCTCGAACATATTAGAGATAACTTTGTTTGGGTTATCACTAATGTTTATGTGCTTAACACCAAAGCTGAGAGATTTAAATATTGGAGAAGCCTTGCAGAAGACAGATTAAATTTTGCTAATAAAAGCTGGATGATAATGGGAGATTTCAATACACCGCTTAAAGAGGATGAGAAGATGTGAGGCCTTCCCTTGCAGCTTGATGGTAAACAAGTTCTTATGGACTTTATCAATGATCAAGCTCTTATGGATGTGGATCTCCAAGGGATCAACTATACCTGGACTAATAGAAGAATTGGAGTTGATCTTAGTCAAGTAAGGTTAGATAGAACCTTGATTTCTCCTTAGTGGTTATCTAAGTATAGTTGTTCTTTGGCGTCTATTATTAAGATTGGATCTGATCATTTCCCTATCTCCTTTACTGCCAATTCTTTTTCTGCAAAGAGAAATTTCCCTTTTAGATTTGAAAAAGTGTGGTTATCCCATCCGTTTCTGGAAGTTTGTGTTGCTGATTGGTAGAGCTCTGAGGTTGAGGGAACGACTTTATTTAGAACAGCCAAAAAGCTCAATATTATAAAGGCCAAAATCAAAATCTGGAACAAAGAGACATTTGGTGATATCTTCAAAAGTAAAGCCCAAATTAAGACTGAAATTAAAGAAGTCCAAGATAAAATCCAAGAGGATGGGCTTTCAGAAGATTTGAGATTTGTTGAAAATGGTTTGTTGTCTAAATACCACACAATTATTTCTAATGAAGAGACATTTTGGAGACAAAGATCAAGAGCCTTGTATTTGAAGGAAGGTGATAAAAAAAACCAGTTTTTTCACTTAACTGCTCTTAAGCATAGGGCGGTTAACAGGATTTTCAGGTTATCCTATAATAGGGGGATTTTAACGAATGAAAATGACATAAGAAAGGAAGCTCTGGATTTTTTTAGCAACCTCCTGGGAGAAGTGGACGATCTAGACGTCAGTAATCAAAACCTCCTTTTGCAGGCTATCTCTTCCACCTTGACTGAGGAAGACAACAAACATCTCTCTCGGATACCTTCTAGTCAGAAAATAAAAAAGGCAGTGTTTTCTTTTCAGGGAGATAAGTCTCCTGGTCCGGATGGTTTTCCAATGTTCTTTTTCCAATCCTTTTGGCACATTGTGGAGACTGATATCTGTAAAGGAGTTAAATAATTCTTTGGTTCTAGAAGGCTTTTAAAAGATCTGAATGCGACCTTCATTGTTTTAATTCCTAAGATCTCAGGAGATGACTCTCTTAATAAGTTTATACCTATTAGTCTTTGTAATTTTGTTTACAAGATTTTGTCTAAGGTTCTTACTTCTAGATTGCTGGATATTCTTCCCAGAATTATTTCAGCTCAGCAAAATGGTTTTGTCCCTGGTAGACAGATTCTGGATCCCATTATTTCAGTTCATGAAAATATTCACTCTCTAATGACTGCTAAAAATCAGGGCTTTTTTCTTAAGTTAGATATGTCTAAAGCCTATGATAGAGTGAACTGACATTTTCTTTTCAAGATTATGAAAGCCTTTGGATTTGGAGAAAAAGTTATTCAGCTCTGCTCACAATTGATGGAAACTTCCTCCTCTACTGTTATTGTTAATGGATCTCCTTCCAGTTTCTTCAAAAGCACTAGAGGTCTAAGATAGGGGGATTCCATCTCCCCTATCTTGTTTACTATTTTAGCTGAAAGTTTGGGTAGATTTATTATTAAAAATGTGGAAGAAGGTAATCTCAAAGGTCTGAAACCTTCTTCGTCCAATGTTACTTGTACTCATGAACAGTTTGTTGATGATTCAATCACAATGGGGGAAGCTACTATTAGGGAAGCAAAAAATATGAAGAATGTTATGGATATTTATGAATCTGCTTCTGGCCAAAAAATTAATTGGGATAAGAGCTCGTTGTTCTTCATCAACACCCCTTTTCAAAGACAATTAAGGATTGAAAGAATTCTTGGATGTAAAATTGCTAAGTTCCCTCTACTTACTTGGGGCTTCCCCTTTGTATTAAGCCTGCGGATAATTTCTGGATTAAGCTGGTTGACAAATTCGACTCTAAACTGGCAGGCTGGAAATGGGCTATCCTTAGTCAAGCAGACAAGGTGACGCTGCTTAGAGCTACTCTCCAAAACTTGCCTATTTATGCTCTTAGTCTGTTTAAAATCCCTAGAAAGTTTGCGGAAGCAATTGAAAGAATCCAAAAAAAGTTTCTTTGGTCGGGAGTGGAAGACAAGAATAGAATTCCCCTTATAGCTTGAAACAAAATCTGTTCTCCTAAGGCCTCTGGGGGGTTGGGTTTAAGGAATATTAGCTCTATGAGTAATGCCTTATTAGCAAAACAAATCCGAAGAATGAAAGGGGAGGAAAGAGAGTGGAATTTAATCTGGAAAAAGAAATATCTTCATATGCAACCCTTTGAGGAAGAATTTCTGGATAAATCTTTTACTGTTGAAGGTTCTGCAATTTGGAATGCAGTTCAATCGGCTAAAAGTTGGGTTGCTGCTAGAAGAATGTGGAAATTGGGGAATGGAGAAGTATAAGATTTTGGGAAGACAGATGGCTTCTGGATAAACCTTTGGAGGAAATTCCAATCCTTAATGATTGGAAAGATTGGTTCAAAAACAGGCATGGGGGTTTGGTTAGAGACTACTGGAGAAATGGGAATTGGATTGAGTTTAGCTAGCAATGTTCGGGATTAAAGTTTCTTGAGATTTTGCTTTCTTCTAAAATTTTGAGGGACAATAAAGAGGATAGTTTGATTTGGAGGGAGACCTCGGATGGGAATTATTCTGTCTTCGGCTGTAGCTATCCACAACAAAGTTCTGGAAGAGATTCCTATTTGGGCTAAAGTGTGGAATAAGAAGTTAATTCCTAAAGTTAATATCTTTTTTTGATCTTTATCCAAAATAAGGTGTTGACTTTGGACAACCTTCAAAAGCGAGGATTTGTTTTTCCTAACAGGTGTTCTCTTTGTTGTAAGGAAGAAGAGTCTGCTTGTCATATTCTCCACCAGTGTACTTTTAGCTAGAAAATTTGGAAAATTATTTTTAGTAGGTGGAAGTTGAGTTGGGTCTTCCTGAACTCTCTAGGGGAGTCCTGACAGCAATGGTACTGTCCTAATTCCAACCCTAAGATTGTGGAGCTTTGGAAACTTACTTTCCCTAATGTCATCTGGAACATCTGGAAGGAGCGCAACAATAGGATTTTCAAGGATAAAAGTGCTAACCATGAAGTTGTGGTGGATAAAATCTACAGAGGTATATTTGAATGTCTTAATGGTACTGATCATGGTTTAGCAGCTAAAGAAGACTTTAATGATAGATGAAACCTTTCTATTACCAAATCCAGTAAGGAGAAGGGTAGGGAAGGTCTGGTGTGGTGCTTTCCACTTCAGGGATGGATAAAGACCAACTTTGATGGGGCGTCAAAGGGGAATCCGGGTAAAGCTGGCTATGGGGGCATTGTCAGGAATTTTGCTGGAAGTTGCGTAGTGGCAGTTGCTGGTCCTCTGGGTAGTCAAACCAGTCATTATGTAGAAGCTTCAACAACTCTGAATACTTTGATTATTGCTAAGAACCTAAATCATGACAACTTATGGCTGGAGGGAGACTCACTAAATATTATCAAGTGCTTGAAGGGGGAAACCGAGCCATCGTGGTCTATCGAAAACATAATTTTTAAAGCTAGAAAAATTATTGCTAGCTTTAAAGTTATCATTATTGAACATGCCTTTAGAGAAAAAAATTTGGTTGCGGATGGCCTGGCGAACCTAGGCGTTAATTCCGAAGTTCAAACTATTTGGCATGGGAAAGATAATATTAATTTTAGTATTAAAGATCTCCTAAGAAAGGATAGATTCACGAGGAAAGAAGGACCACAAAATTATGATAGTTGAAATGAGTAATTTATGCATTTATAGAAAGGTTATGATTACTTGGCAAAGTGGCAGAATTGTAATCAAAGATATTAACCCTCTGCACACTTTGTGGGTTAATATTTTCAAAATTTTGAAAGACAACGAGAAGGAAGCTTTGAGTCTGCAGAAGAACAGAGGCGATATTTTGAAATTGAATATGGGAAGGGATCTAAGGAGGGAGGAACTAGATAACATATCCAAATGGAAGGAAATGCCAAAAGTATGGGCGAAGCTAGAAAAAGGGTCCCTGACGAATTTTATGGAGAAGCTGGTCGATTACGATAAAGGTAGGGTTAATCTTGTAGTCTCCAAAATTATTGAAAACTGGAGTAACGGGTCTTTTAAAATCCATGGTGTGAGGTTCAAATTGGATGCGGGCCTCATTGCGACTGTATAGGTATGCTCCACTCAGGTCTCCATTTGTTTAGAGATCTTAAAGTTTCCAATAACGCGGTTAAGCTTTTTCTGCGAAAGGAGAAGGGGAGGGCTAAAATAGGTAAAGCCACAGGGGGTTATTAAAATTTGGGGCTGTGTTGAATGCTATCATGAAATACATTATAGTGGAAGGTCGTTTTACTAGGGCCCACACTTATCATTTTGTGCTATTAAATCACTTCAACCATGAGAAAAGGGTTTCCCTGCCCTACTACCTCTTCAGGTCTTTGTCGAGGTCTCTCAACAGACACAACAAGAATCCTTCGAACCCGGTGCTTCATTGTGGCCTCATTCTGCTCATTTATAAGCACTGCAAAATCCTTGCTATTCAGGAAAACAAGAGATTGTCTGCTTCTCCAGGGAAAGGAAAGAGAAAGCTGGAGGAAGGCGGACCTAGCAAGGAAGAGTCCATTCAGAGTAAAAAGAGCAAGAGTGCTACTGGGATGAAAACCCAAGAGGACAAGATTGACATAGAGGATACCGGAAAAGATGGCAGTGAAATGGAAACAGATGAGTCTAGAAGTGAGAATAGCTGGAAGGATGAGGACGTTGGAGCAGAGGAAGGTGAAGCTGAGGACGTGTCTGACCAAGATAGTCCTACTCACAGTGCTAGCTTAGGCAAGGCCGACAGCCAGCCAATGACGAAGAAGGTTGATAAGGTTAATGAGGAAAAAAAAATGGATATTGAGAGGGAGAAGAATGAGGAACTCGAGAAGGAGACAGCTAAGGATAGTCTGAGTAAGGATAAGGAGGGTGCTGGAGAAGGGTTATTCCTGGATAATCTCAAAAATCTTACCGAGGCTAGATTGGGTTTTAATAGGTGGATTTATGAATTTTTAAAGAATTTGGAAAAAAATGGGAAGCAGCTGGAAGAGAAAAGGAAGGAAGATGAAAGGAACCAGAAGCAATGGAAGCAGGACATGGAGGAAAAAGCTAAGAAGATGGAAGCTCAGATTGGCTATCTGGAAGAAGGTAAAGCGGCAATGAAAAACCTGTTGGGAATGATTCCGAATATCTTGACTGCTGTCACTAAGAACGTAGAGGAAATCTCTAAGGTCCTTGAAAGCTCCAACTCTCCCAAACCGGTGGTGGACCTTGACATTGATGAAAATGCTATCGAGAGTGGGATTGGGGATTCAACTCCTCGTGGAGCGACAAAGAGAACTAGGGCGAGCTTGAAGAAAGCTGCTGTGGCGTCATCTAAGGAAATCCCTAATCTTAGGGATAATATTAAAGAACTGTATGAGATTAGCAATAACTTGGTTAATGCCTTGAAAAACATAAATAGTTCATTTTCTGTGCTTTGTCTGGTTTGGCTGGTGGTCGCTGGTTTTTTGGGGCTTTTTCACTTGTTTTTTCTAGTTGATATGCTGGTTTTTCTTATGTATGTTCCTTTTGGTTTCTTAATGCTATTCTCTCTTAAAGATCTTTTGTAAAGGGTTTCGGGGCCCCTTCAAAACCTGTTTTTACCTTAATAAAAAACATTTCAATGTCAAAATTGACTTCAATTATCTCCAATTTAATAGAATGTGAAAGAGGGTTTAATGTGATGATTCATGATTCTATCATACATTTTCAATTTTTATTTGCTAAAATGTGCTACCAAATTGTGAGTGATGATGTGAGGCCCTACTCCGACTTAGTCTAACATTTTTGTGATTTTTATGTTGAGACTATTATAGATGCTTTATTTTTATGCATTATGGATTTAGAACTTATATGATTCCATGATTTGGATAACATTGCTATATGTTGATGTTTCATTTATATGCTTTATGATATAGAACTCTACATGATTCTAGAATAGGATAAATTTGAGATGATATATGTCATTATTGGATTTGCAAGACTTTACCATGATGATAGAAATAGGATGCATGTTTTATGTGTGGATCAAAATTATGAGAATTATGATAGTTGCTTATGTGGAGTTGTTTGGATGTAAGATGTATTGATTTGTTTAAGTGTATATTGTATACAGTGTTTGATGTGTATTCTTATTCATGTGTTTTATATTATATGAGGTTATTTAGAATTACTAATGTGTAATTGAGATGCACAGGAAAATTATCCATGTGACCATGGAAATATTATGGAGAACCAAACCTAGACCTATGTACGTTCGTAAAACCAGGGTTTGTCTATTTGGAGAGACAACACCCCGTTTGTATAGTATTTTATTTGTAAAAGTGGATGTTGCATGTGTGTTAGATTGAATTTATTTATTTGTGTAAATCTAACAAGAGATGAGATTTCATGTATAATTTTGTAAAATTATTTTTATTGTGTCACTTGACACGTGTTGATTTATGTTTTGGTTTTTTTTAAATTGTCTCTTGGAGGGAGTTGTTTAACCATAGCTTTTTCAATTAATTTAATGTGATTCCATAATTGCCTTGGGAAGAGAATCTTTGGAGTGGTCAACTTAAGTTTGACCTGAAAATTAACTTTAGATGGGTTTAAAAAGGGTTAAATGGACTCCTAGGGGTAGTTTAAGAGTGTTTCCTAAAGCTCATAAGGTATACCTAAGGGTTAGGAGTGATTTTAGGCATGTTTCAACTCCCATGTGACCATTTAAACACCCTAAAAAGTGGGTTTCCTAAGTTGAGCGAAAATTGAAAATTAGAAGACATCACCTAAGTTGTTAACTTTCCTTTTTGATGAGAGATCCTTTTGGATCTTTTTCTGACTTTTCCTTTTTCAATTTTAGAAACCTGTGAGAACTCTCACTAAGGCCTTTTTAGGCAAGAATGAGAGATTTTGCGGGTAATCACCCACTCTCCATTTTTGGAGACAATGCAATTTTGAAAATGATAGATTTGGTATAAGATTTTGGCTAAGGGTAGAGAAGCAGGGAATTGTGGAATTGGGTTGCTCATCCTCAACTAATCTAGCATACTTTTGGGCAGTTGAAGGTTGGTTAAATTTCTCCTTGTATTGTTTTTATATTGCATGTTATGTTGAAAAGATTTGCTTGTGCGAAAAGGCTAGTTTCTTGTATTTTTCCCATATGAACATTTATTTTGTGTTCTACATTTTACTCTTGTGTACATTCTGTGTTTTGGGAGTAACCAAGGCCTCTTACTCTTGGGAGAGAGGATGGTCTTGTGGGTGGTAGAAGTTTGACAGCCCTTGAGTGAGAGACTCTCGTTATGAGAGTGATCTCAAGGGATATTTATGTGACCTTTGCTGCATGGCTTGTTTATGCATTTGGGGGTCATAAAGAGAGAAATAAGGCATGAATGCCTTGAGGGGCATAAGGATGCGGGGTTATTGTACTTATGAGTTATCTTTGTGCCATGAGGTGGCTTTGTGTTTTACCATACTTGCAGTCTCCTCAGGGTACTTGGTCCACTACCACCCATGAATAGACATCACAATGTGTGGTGCAGTGTAGCCTTGGTTGGGAATATGTTTGTGATTGTTTCCCCTTCTTTGTTGTGTTGCATGTGTGTTACCTATCTAGGGCTTGGTTCTTCAAGCTTGGGGGTGCCTACTAGTTAGCTTAGGCTGGGAGGCGAACACTCCATGGTCATAGCTTTGATTAAATTGCAGGTTGTCGGAAGAAAAGAATAGGACAAGTGGAAGTTTGCTGGAGTTATTTGTTGCAAAAAAATATTTGTAAATGTAATTATTATTTTGAAAAGTCCTCATTTATTAGAAATGAGAGACCCATTTGTAAAGTGACGATAGTGTCTTAGAAATACGTTTTAAAGAGTTGTAATATTTTAGTATGCTATTTTGCAAAAAAGAAACGAGAGATCCCATTTGTATTGATGGCTATAATGTGTTTTAAACGTACTCTAAATAAATGAAATTATTTTGTTAAATAATATTTTGTTGCAAAAGAAATACATTTATCTTGGATTAAGTTCCCTGTAGTTACTGTTAGTAGTATGCAAGTTAGTTTGGAAATGAAAGTCTATTTTGCATGTGAATTATGAAAATAAAAAGAATCAGTTATTTCCTATGCATACCTCTAAGATTTAATTTAAATATCAACTCATTTATCTAGTTGCTGTTAAATTTATTAAATTTTTTCATTTATATAGTAGTTGTAAGAATTATTAAATTCTGTCATTTGTTTATGTGCAGAAAATAAAATATATAGTTAAACAGATTAATAGAAATAAATAATTTCTAGAGTTGTTGTTCTAAGTATATTTAGTTTTGTTATTTACTTTATTTTTGCAGAAAGTAAATCTCTATTTAATTTATATATATATATATTTTTTAGCAACTAGGATTTTGATAAAAGGAAATAAATACAATGATTTTAATCTGAAGAATTTATCTAATTTGTTAAAATGTTTCAAAATAAAAGAATATCAACATTTATTTACAAAGAAAATGCCCTAGATCTAATATAAAGTTTATATATATATATATATATATATATATATAAATTTATTACAGATAAATATGTTTAAATGAGTTTTTTTTAAAACACACACATATATATATACACACACACACACACACAAATATATATATATATATATAATTTATTAAATATTATAAACGAAATCATTTTTTTGAAACAAAAATAATTATAATAAAAAAATAACTCATCGCATAGGGTTTCGGTTCCCACAGTGGACGGCTTGAGTGCCGCCACTGTGGGCGGCCACAGTGGTCGCCGCCACTGTGGTTTTCCATAGTGAGCGACGTCCCCGGGGACCGCCACTGTCGACCCTCTATCCATGGCCGCCGCCCAATAAGCTCGCCCCTGCACAGATTAAAAAAAAATAGAACCCTAGCCCGGTTAGGGCTAGGGTAAAATGTGGAAAGATAATAAAAAATGAAAATAAAAATAAAAATGAGGTGCATATTTTATATTAAATAAAGGATTATGGTTTGCATGGTTAAAACACTTTTATTTTTGTGTGTGTGTGTTATAGGGTTATGAATATAAAGTTGGTCAAATTTGTAGAAGTTTTCTTTTATTTATGAGTATGGTTATACGTACACACACACAGACACACACAGACACACACACACACACACACACAGATGTTTTAAATTAAATATTTATGAAGTTTAATCTTTAGGAAATTTAATTTTGTTGTAAATTATTTGACTATAAGGAATAATTTTAGCCCACCTAGACGTAGGTATATGTGATTAAACTTTATGGAGCATAGGGCATTATGAATTTAATTGACCCTTTAGTCGATTTAATTTTAAGCACATTTTAATTATTGATTGAAATATAATTTTAGACATTATAAATAAAGTGCTAGGTCTAATTTAATTTGTTCCTTAAAACAAATTTTGATTATAGGAGATTAATAATATCTTCACCAAATATTTTAGGAAGTTTTAATTAAGTTAATTTAGAGGTTAAAATTGTAGAGACAATAATAGTTTCTTTGGAGAATTAATATTCCGCATATAATTGAATTTATTTTCGCTTACATAAGTTAGTAATTAGAATTAACTCAAACGTAGATAAGATGAAACTTGCTAAATGCATTTTATATTTGCAGTTCTAATGTTCAAGTTGTGATTTAATTATTTTTTTCTTTTTATCCTGTTCGTGCTTAAAAGTTGGGTATGACATTTTGGTATCAGAGCAAGGTTTCCAACACTAGGAACCTTTCTCCATTACGTTTCACTTTAATTATTTAAATAAATTTATTATATTAATTTTCTAGGATATTTAAATTTAATTAATTAAATATTTTTTCCAAAGGAATTAGTTATTTGATTTAATTTAATTTAATTTATTTTTCTCATAAGGATGCCTTCGACTACGTGACAAGCTCCTAAGGGCGGAAGGGGTCATAGGCATGAACGCATAGCACACGAAGAGGTAGATAGGGAGGAATCGGTTCCGGAAGTGAACCCAGAGGCTCCTCCCGAACAGCCAGTTGACCCAAACCGAAACATCTTAGAAGCACTCCAGAACTTGATTGGTATAGTCCAGGATAGGTTCCCAGCCGGGGATCATCATGTTGAAAATCAGAACTCAGGGAGTCATAGATCGACAGATAGGGAACGGTGCAGGAGTCCACCTCCTATTCCCGTAGAGAGTCAGGGTGGGAATGAGCCAGAGTCTGTGCACCTACCAGGACCAACTCTAGTGGCAGAGCCAGTGTATTATGAGAGAGCTCATCGGGAGACAGGGGATCTTATCAGGGAGGTTATGCACCTCCAGCCACCGTCTTTTGGGGGATCTACCGACGAGGTAGAAGCCGAGGCTTGGCTATTGAGCCTTGATAGGTGCTTTGCATTGCGCTCTTACAAGAGCAATCTAAAGGCACGTGTAGCAGTCCACCTATTGAGAGGGACGACCTCCACATGGTGGAGACAAGAGGAATACAAGTGTGGTTTAGTTGCTGATATTCTCACATGGGAGATTTTTACAGAGAGCTTCAGGGAGAGGTACTTGTCAGAGCATTACAGACAACGTAGGATAGATGAGTTTCATGACCTCCAATAGAAGGGTCTCTTAGTGACCCAGTATGAGAGCAAATTATTTGAGCTCTTGCCATACGTGGACTATCTAAAGGACGAGAAACTTCTCGTTAACCGTTTCATTAGAGGGCTGAATGCTGACATAGCAGGACCAGTGAGGATGTCTGCTCCAGGGAGCCTTCGGGTTGCCGTGGAGAAGGCACTGATAGCAGAGGAGATTCAGGTCAGACCACAGGATACTAGGGATCGGTTCCAGAACCAAAACCCTACACCCCAGACATACGGATTTCAGAAACCCCATTGGAAGGGAAATAATAGAAACTCACAGGGGTTCTACAAACCCCCTCCTCCGCAACAGTCACAATAGAACCAGAGGCAGAGGCCTCTACAGAATCAGCAGGGTGCAAAGCCCAAGCTGTGGCAGTCTCAGGGTCAGAGGCGAGATCAGCGATCTCAGGTTCTTTACACACCTCCGCCGAGGACTCAACAGTCCTCCAAGGGTGGGTACAATGGTTCTAGTAGGACATGGGGACAATCTTTTTCTAGGCCTCAGGGCGTCCAGTTTCAGGCACGCGGTGCTTGTTTCACATGTGGAGCCATGGGGCACATGGCGAGAGAGTGTCCTCTGGGTTAGATGGTAGGGAATCAGAGGATGGCAACATCAGAGCCTACAGCTGGAGATATGGGCAGGTCCCATAGAGTCTTTGCAGCAGTTGACAACTGCCAGGAAGAGCACCAGGCCACAATCATTGAGGCTGCAGGTATGATAAGAGGTAATAGTGTATCTATATTATTTGATTCAGGAGCTACTGACTCCTTTATATCTCCATTGGTTGTGGAGCATTGCGGGCTAGTGACAACTAGATAGGGTGTCAGTTGGGAAGTGGAGTTAGCTTCAGGGGCTAGAGTGTCAGTGGAATCAGAGGTTAGGGCATGTCAGCTTCAGATTGGCAATACCACCACCCTAGCAGACCTTAGAGTTACACCACTTGGATCATATGGCATCGTACTTGACATGGATTGGCTTTATGCCCACAGAGCCAAGATGGATTGCCGCCTGGAAGTGATAGAGTGTGAGGATGATCAGGGTTCGCCCATAGTAATCACAGGGATTCAGAGACCCGTGTCTCTTCGTATGATTTTCGCAATGCAGCTTAAGTGGAGCATGCGAAAGGGATGTCAGTTATTTGCCATCACTATCAGTGATAGAGGGGAAGAGGAAGAAAAGGAAACATCGATTGATGATCATGCTATCCTTAAGGGATATTCAGACGTGTTTCCTTCAGAGCTACCAGGGATGCCGCCTCGTAGAGAGATTGACTTTTATATTGACCTTGTACTAGGAGCTGAGCCAGTTTCAAGAGCACCTTATAGGATGACCACAAATGAGCTTAATGAGCTCAAGATGCAGCTTGAGGAACTCCTAGAGAAGGGTCACATTCATCCTAGCGTATCCCCTTAGGGTGCACCAGTCATTTTCGTGAAGAAGAAGGACGGATCTCTCCGATTATGCATGAATTATCGTCAGTTGAACAAAGTAACCATCAAGAACCGATATCCTTTGCCCAGAATTGATGATTTATTTGACCAACTTTAGGGTGCCAAAGTATTTTCCAAAATTGATCTGAAGTTAGGATACCATCAGTTGAGAATAGTGGAAAGTGATATCCACAAGACTGCATTTCGCACTAGATATGACCACTATGAGTTCACCGTGGTTCCATTCGGTCTTACGAATGCTCTAGCTGTTTTCATGAGCCTCATGAATGGGGTATTCCGCATATTTCTGGACCGCTTTGTGATTGTGTTCTTCGATGATATATTGATATATTCTCGAAATGAGAAAGAGCATGAGGAGAACCTGAGACAGGTTTTCAGTGTTTGAGGGACAATCAGTTGTTTGGCAGTTTGTCAAAGTGTGCTTTCTTTCGATCAGAGGTCAAGTACCTTGGGCACGTTATTTTTGGTGATGGAATCTCAGTAGACCCATCCAAGATCAGAGCTATTATGGATTGGCTAGCGCCAACCAGTGTGATAGAGGTCAGGAGCTTCATGGGCTTAGCAGGTTCTTACCGTCGCTTTGTAGAGGGATTCTCCAGAGTCGCACATCCTATTACTTCTCTTCAGCGTAAAGGGAAGAAATTTGAGTGGACAGGGAAGTGCAAGAGGGCCTTTCAGGAACTCAAAAAAGCACTTACTAGCACACCTATCCTTGTAGTACCAGATCCCTCAGCCGACTTCATGGTTTGCACAGATGCTTCCCTAGAGGGTTTAGGAGTAGTTCTTATGCAGGATGGTAGGGCTATAGCTTTTGAGTCTAAGAAACTTAAAACTCATGAGCTTAACTACCCTACTCATGACCTTGAGCTTGCAGCAGTAGTGCATGCACTTGTGAGGTGGAGACACTTCCTTTTGGGTCATCATTTTGAGCTTCATTCAAACCATCAGAGTCTTCAGTACATATTCACTCAGCCAAACCTTAATGCATGATAGAGGAGATGAATGGAGTTCTTGTGCGAGTATGATTTTGACATTCACTACATCAAAGAGAAAGAAAACGTAGTTGCTGATGCTTTGAGTAGGAGACGTCACGGGGTATACACCATATTTATGGGCAAGAATTTGAGAGACTGTATACTGCAGTAGTTGCCAGAGGATGGATGGTATTCAAAGGTTTGTCAGGTGATACGATCTCAAGAAATTTTAGAAGGAAAATATGTAGATTATTCTTTAGAGTCCGATGGACTATTACGCCATAGAGGGTGCATCTATGTACCTTCTTTCGGGGGTTTGCGAGAGTTCATTGTCACGGAGGCTCATAGAGCTCCTTATGCAGCACATCCCAGAGTTAAGAAGATGCATGCTAACTTGAGATAGTTATATCATTGGCCAGGAATGCGGCAGCTCATTGCTGAGTTAGTAGCCCGATGCCTTGAGTGTCAGAGAGTCAAGGCGGAGCACCGCCATCCAGGTGGGTTGCTCCAGTCTCATGCTATACCAGAGTGGAAGTGGGATACTATATCCATGGATTTCCTCATTGGTCTTCCTATGTCATCTCGTCACCATGATGCCATCTTGGTGACAGTTGACAAGTTGACCAAAGTGGCCCACTTTTCACTAGTTCAGACTACCTTCACAACACCAGCGGTAGCACAAGTGTTTTTGCGAGATACTATCAGACTTCATGGCATTCCACACAATATTATTTCTGACAGGGACTCCCTATTCACTTCTTCCTTTTGGAAGACATTACATGCAGCTATGGGCACTAAGCTCAACTTCAGTACAACCTATCATCCGAAAACAGATGGCCAGACAAAGAGGGTTAACCAAGTGTTAGAGGATATGCTTTGCATGTACGTCATGGATCATCAGACCAGATGGGAAGAGTACCTTCCCTTAGTGGAGTTTGCCTATAACAATGGGCATCACACTTCATTGGGGATGCCACCCTATCAGACATTATACGACAAACCTTGCAGGACACCATTGAGTTGGGACCGCATAGAGGACAGAGTTGCTATTGGTCCTGAGATAGTTCAGGATATGGACAACAGGTGGATTTGATTAGGAAACATCTTAGAGAGGCACAAGATAGACAGAAGAAATATGTAGATGCGAAGAGGATAGATCGTAGCTACTTGGTTGGAGACAGAGCTTTCTTGAGAGTGCAACCACATAAGAGTCCAATCTGTTACGGAAAGGGTTCTAAGCTCGCACCTCGCTTTGTAGGACAATTTGAGATCCTTGAGAGGATAGGACCAGTTGCCTACCATTTAGCATTGCCACCTAGCCTGTCGTGCATCCACGATGTGTTTCATGTATCAGTTTTGAGGAAGTATATCTATGATGAGTCTCATATTTTAGATTGGGATGCCTTGCAGGTGGAGTTAGACGAGCAGCTAGCTTTGGAGCCCATTTGCATTTTGGCACACTGGCCTTTCGAGGTCGAGAGCTGGACTAGGTTAGGGTCCAGTGGGATTGCTATGATGAGGTTACGGCTTCATGGGAGGACGCAACCTGCGTGAGATCTGAGTACCCCCATCTTTTTGATGAACTCCAGGAGGAAGTTCAAGCCTAGAGGGGGAGGGTGTGAGGCCCTACCCGACTCAGTCTATCATTTCAATGATTTTTATGTTGAGACTATTATGGATGCTTTATTTTTATGCATTAAGGATTTAGAACTTATATGATTCCATGATTTGGATAACACTGCTATATGTTGATGCGTCATTTATATGCTTTGTGATATAGAACTCTACATGATTCTAGAATAGGATAAATTTGAGATGATATATGTCATTATTGGATTTGCAGGACTTTACTATGATGTTAGAAATAGGATGCATGTTTTATGTGTGGATCAAAATTATGAGAATTATGATAATTGCTTATGTGGAGTTGTTTGGATGTAAGATGTATTGATTTGTTTAAATGTATATTGTATGCAGAGTGTTTGATGTGTATTTTTATTCATGTGTTTTATATTATATGAGGTTATTTGGAATTACTAATGTGTAATTGAGATGCACAGGAAAATTATCCATGTGACCATGGAAATATTATGGAGAACCAAACCTAGACCTATGTACGTTCGTAAAACCAGGGTTTGTCTATTTGGAGAGACAACACCCCATTTGTATAGTATTTTATTTGTAAAAGTGGATGTTGCATGTGTGTTAGATTGAATTTATTTATTTGTGTAAATCCAACAAAAGACAAGATTTCATGTATAATTTTGTAAAAGTATTTTTATTGTGTCACTTGACACGTGTTGATTTATGTTTTGGTTTTTTTTAATTTGTCTCTTGGAGGGAGTTGTTTAATCATAGCTTTTTCAGTTAATTTAATGTGATTCTATAATTGCCTTGGGAAGAGAATCTTTGGGGTGGTCAACTTAAGTTTGACCCGAAAATTAACTTCAGATGGGTTTAAAAAGGGTTAAATGGACTCCCAGGGGTAGATTAAGAGTGTTTCCTAAAGCCCATAAGGTATACCTAAGGGTTAGGAGTATTTTTAGGCATGTTTCAACTCCCATGTGACCATTTAGACACCCTAAAAATTGGGTTTCCTAAGTTGAGTGAAAATTGAAAATTAGAAGGCATCACCTAAGTTGTTAACTTTTCTTTTTGATGAGAGATCCTTTTGGATCTTTTTCTGACTTTTCCTTTTTCAATTTTAGAAACTTGTGAGAACTCTCACTAAGGCCTTTTTAGGCAAAAATGAGAGATTTTGCGGGTAATCACCCACTCTCCATTTTTGGAGACAATGTAATTTTGAAAAGGATAGATTTGGTATAAGATTTTGGCTAAGGGTAGAGAAGCAGGGAATTGTTGAATTGGGCTGCTCATCCTCAACTAATCTAGCATACCTTTGGGTAGTTGAAGGTTGATTAAATTTCTCCTTGTATTGTTTTTATATTGCATGTTATGTTGAAAATATTTGCTTGTGTGAAAAGGCTAGTTTCTTGTATTTTTCCCATATGAAAATTTATTTTGTGTTCTACATTTTACTCTTGTGTACATTCTATGTTTTGGGAGTAACCAAGGCCTCCTACTCTTGGGAGAGAGGATGGTCTTGTGGGTGGTAGAAGTTTGACAACCCTCGAGTGAGAGGCTCTCGTTATGAGAGTGATCTCAAGGGATATTTATGTGACCCTTGCTGCATGACTTGTTTATGCATTTGGGGGTCATAAGGAGGGAAATAAGGCATGAATGCCTTGGGGGGCATAAGGATGTGAGGTTATTGTACTTATGAGTTATCTTTGTGCCATGAGGTGGCTTTGTGTTTTACCATACTTGTAGTCTCCTCAGGGTACTTGGTCCACTACCACCCTTGAATAGACATCACAATGTGTGGTGCAGTGTAGCCTTGGTTGGGAATATGTTTGTGATTGTTTCCCCTTCTTTGTTGTGTTGCATGTGTGTTACCTATCTAGGGCTTGGTTCTCCAAGCTCGGGGGTGGCTACTAGTTAGCCTAGGCTGGGAGGTGAGCACTCCATGGTCATAGCTTTGATTAAATTGCAGGTTGTCGGAAGAAAAGCATAAGACAAGTGGAAGTTTGCTGGAGTTATTTATTGCAGAAAAATATTTGTAAATGTAATTATTATTTTGAAAAGTCCTCATTTATTAGAAATGAGAGACCCATTTGTAAAGTGACGATAGTGTCTTTGAAGTACGTTTTAAAGAGTTGTAATATTTTAGTATGCTATTTTGTAGAAAAGAAATGAGAGATCCCATTTGTATTGATGACTATAATGTATTTTACATGTACTCTAAATAAATGAAATGATTTTGTTAAATAATATTTTGTTGCAAAAGAAATACATTTATCTTGGATTAAGTTCCCTGTAGTTGCTGTTAGTAGTATGCAAGTTAGTTTGGAAATGAAAGTCTATTTTGCATGTGAATTCTGAAAATAAAAAGAATCAGTTATTTCCTATGCATACCTCTAAGATTTAATTTAAATATCAACTCATTTATCTAGTTGCTGTTAAATTTATTAAATTTTGTCATTTATATAGTAGCTGTAAGAATTATTAAATTCTGTCATTTGTTTATGTGCAAAAAATAAAATCTATAGTTAAACAGATTAATAGAAATAAATAATTTCTAGAGTTGTTGTTCTAAGTATATTTAGTTCTGTTATTTACTTTATTTTTGTAGAAAGTAAATCTCTATTTAAATAATCTATCTATTTTTTTTGGCAACTAGGATTTTGATAAAAGGAAATAAATACAATGATTTTAATCTGAATAATTTATCTAATTTGTTAAAATGTTTCAAAATAAAAGAATATCAACATTTATTTACGAAGAAAATGCCCTAGATGTAATATACAGTTAATATATATATATAAATTTATTACAGATAAATATGTTTAAATGAGCTTTTTTTTAAACATACTGATTTATATATATATATTTACACACACACACACACACACACACACACACACACACACACAAACACACACACACACACACACACACACACACACACACACACACACACACACACACACACACAATTTATTAAATATTATAAACGAAATCATTTTTTTTAAAACAAAAAAAAATATAATAAAAAAATAACTCATCACATAGGGTTTCGGGGCCGAACCACTGTGTTTAGCACAGTGGTCGGCGCGGACAGGGAGCCTCCATTGTGGGCGACCACAGTGGTCGCCGCCATTGTGGCTTCCCACAGTGGACGACCCGAGCGCCGCCACTATGGGCGGCCACAGTGGTCGCCGCCACTGTGGTTTTCCACAGTGAGCGACGTCCCCGGGGGCCGCCGCCGCCGACCCTCCATCCATGGCCGCCGCCCAAAGCTCGTCCCTGCACAGATTAAAAAAAAATTTAGAACCCTAGCCCGGTCAGGGCTAGGGTAAAATGTGGAAAGATAATAAAGAATGAAAAAACAAAGAAATGAGAGGCATATTTTATATTAAATAAAGGATTAGGGTTTGCATGGTTAAAACACTTATATATATATATATATGTATATGTATATGTATATGTATATGTATATGTATATGAAGTTGGTCAAATTTGTAGAAGTTTTCTTTTATTTATGAGTATGGTTATACGTACGTATATATATATATATATATATATATATATATATATATATATATATATATATATATATATATATATATATATATATATATATATATATATATATATATATATATATATATATATATATATTAAGATGTTTTAAATTAAATATTTATGAAGTTTAATCTTTAGGGAATTTAATTCTGTTGTAAATTATTTGACTATAGGGAATAATTTTAACCCACCTAGACGTAGGTATATGTGATTAAACTTTATGGGGCATAGGGCATTATGAATTTAATTGACCCTTTAGTCGATTTAATTTTAAGCACATTTTAATTATTGATTGAAATATAATTTTAGACATTATAAATAAAGTGCTAGGTCTAATTTAAATTGTTCCTTAAAAAAATTTTGATTATAGGAGATTAATAATATCTTTGCCAAATATTTTAGGAAGTTTTAATTAAGTTAATTTAGAGGTTCAAATTGTAGAGACAATAATAGTTTCTTTGGATAATTAATATTCCACATATAATTGAATTTATTTTCGCTTAAATTAGTTAGTAATTAGAATTAACTCAAACATAGATAAGACGAAACTTGCTAAATGCATTTTATATTTGCAGTTCTAATGTTCAAGTTGTGATTTAATTTTTTTTTTTTTAATCCCGTTCGTGCTTAAAAGTTGGGCATAACAGATGAGTTCTAAAGAATTTTCATTAAGAGAATACTTTCTGCAATTTAAGTAAAGCTGTATTTGAAGAGTTGGACATCAATTGTGGACGTGTGCCAATGTTAAAAATATTGAATTGAAATTATTAAAATTAAATGCAATCAAGGTTCTTCACATACTTCATAATAATCATACCAAGTTTCCACCAAAAACTTCTTTCAACAAAGGTGGTGGCAAATAAGTTCCACCAAGAGGTAAAAAAAGTGGCATCATGTATCTTGGATGAGTTTGACCAACTCTCCAAGTTGCCACATAACCTACCTAAGGTGGCTTAAAGCCATGTGTAGAAATACATAGGGTGATTACTTGTTAAATAATAAATAAAATATATTCTACACTAACACCACCCCTTTAGTGCAACTTAGGGAGTAATGATGATGATGGGTCTTGGCTACTAGCTATGTTAGGCACGCATGTACAAATTTCTCATAAAACGAAGTAAAGGAGAAAAGCCATGTAAGGACACACACTTCATAACCCCAAAATTTTACTTTTTTATTTATTATTATTTTTATTGATATGCCATGTGTGAATTCTTTTCTTTCTTTTCTTCAATTTTCATTGTGAATTTAGGATTTAATGTACCTTAAAATATTTAGTTGTTTTTCTTTTCCAATTGTATACATATATTGATTAAATAATTATTTTAATTAAATTTTTATTTTCTTTGTTTGATTTTAGCATAAGCACATTAAAAATAATAAGTTTTTTCAAATATCTTAAAAAGAGAGTTATGACAACCCAGTGGTAACATAACTCCTCTCCAAAAGAGAAATGATTCAATTTGAATGTACAAGTGAAAAAGGTAGGTCATAGAAGGAAGGATTGATTAGGATTATCTAAGGACTACTCTATGTATCAGTCAAATGAATGTTCTCCCCTTAAGAGAGAAAGAAGAGACTATGCAACTCCACATAAGATGATGCTCAAATGCTCCATGAGATGCCCTGTTGGAAAGAACCTTTGTGAAGCACCTTTGATTTATCAAGCAATAGGTGATGTAGAACATGAACAAAAGATGTGATGTCTTGTTGGATCTTTGGATGCTCTATGAAGCGTCTCTAAACTCAATGCAAATGCTATAAAGAAGATTGGTGTCCTCAATGATGTCTTCCAAATTTGCATCATTGAAAATCATGTATGAATATTTTGTCTTAAGGAATCATTGATGTTTTTTGTGAAACTTATCTTGATTCATATGTTACAAGTGATGAGATCGCAATGCATGTTAAAAGATTAAATTATTCATCATATAGTATTAAAGAAGGTGTGGAAATACTCAAAGACATGACTCAAGACAACCTTTCAAGAAGAAGAATAATAAGGGGAATGTGGAAGTGTTCATGACACGACTCATGGAACTGCACGATGGCACAACTCAAGACACCTCCTTTGATTCAACATTAAGTACCCCCACTTTTTTGGCACTTTATGACTTAATGCTTTTTACAATGCATCAAGCTACCATTAAAAAGTTATTCAACAATTAGTTTTCTATAAATTATAAAATGACTTATTTTTAATACATCTGCATTAAAATCAGAATTAAATGTCAAAGATGACATCAAACCTATTCTTTCAAAGATTCCGATGACTACACATTTATCAAATTTCATGAACGAAAATGATGAAAAAAATAATCTCCCCTTCACAAACAATTATGGGGAAAAAAAACAAACTTTTTCTTAGAGTAAGTTGCTAACTATTAAAGCGACATAAACCACTAAACATATTGAATATTAATGCAACAAAGAGAACAATGCCCAACTTATTGGGCCATGTGGGGATGAGGAAAAACAAGTTTTCGCTCCTTCTGTTGTCGAGTTAAGATGGCTGACTGCTGCATTCTGCTTGCAAACATTAATAGAATTGCTCAACTGCCACAAAGACTGCCGCATTATCTTCGTAGCCAGAGATGTGTGCGATCTCAACAAACAATAATTAATCTTGCCCGCCTGGAGTTCTACCCAGATCAAAACTCCAACGCAGGATCCAATAGTTGAGGATACATTTCAAGGCCCGAGTCGAGGAGCACGATGTACAGAGAAGCAAATTTCTGAGGAATCGATCAGCTGTTGGGTGAGGCGTATGCTATTGAAGGACTAAAATGTCTTCAATAGAGACTAAAATGCCGCCACTCACAAATCAATGCATTTGGCGCTGCTTATTGTTCGCAAATGCCACAGGTTACAATTCTCGATACAACAATGCATCATCAAAGACATTTTCCTTGTTAATCATTATGGAGAAGGCCCTTGAAGATGCTGAATTGCCAAAAAAAAATAGAAAAAAAAGGCGCTGCCAAATGATTCCTTCTATGAGGGGCGCTGGTTACTAAATGGCCACTTGCGAACTGAATGAAGGCCACATAGCAACAAAACTCTTAATGTTGCCACCTTCCACAAACCATATCGATCTTCTAATGCACACGAAGCTGTTGATTTTCTCTTTCAAAGGCCCCTCAAGAATAGCATAGGCCGCATAGAGCCAAAGCAAAGCCCAAACAACAAAGGCCGAATAAAGAAAATCAAGCCACGAGTTTAAAATGTCAAGACAATGTGCCTCTGCGTTGGAAGATCAATCACCCTTCGTGAACCAAGCAGGTGGATTGAGAAGAGCTGAGATGAAATGGCCCTGATTTGCAAAGGATTGCCAGAGGCTCGCTGAGGATGTTGCGTATGGATCTCATCTTTGTGTAGAGTCACCTTGCCCTCTGCACGACCTTTGTGGCGTTGGAAAATGTTATCTCCAGATGAAACCAAACATGTACTTGCATGGACTGCATAAAGCAGGCCATATCTCTATTCCTTCACTCCAGATTAAGCAGAAATCCCAACCATAGGTTCGCCTCTGCAAAAACGGGTTCACGCCTTGGAAAGCTCTGATACAATCTTAGAATTAAGATAGATCATAATATGTTACTATCAAATTTGGAGTAATTTCATAATAAAGAATATGTGTACATATAGGTAGAATGATCGGTTGGAATTACAAGTCGATACCAAACATTCAATGGGCGGTAGCAGATAAGTTCACATTTGTCTTGGATGAGTTTAACCAACTCTCCAAGTTGTCATATAACCTATCTAAAGAAGCATAAAGTCATGTCTAAAAATACTAAGATAATTATTTATAAAATAATAAGTAAAATATATTCTATACTAATATGAGATATAACCTACATTAACAATCGAAGGTAGAGAGTTTAGAGCTTGAAACCCTAATCAAATTAACAATTAGAGGCTTGCTTTGAATTCAAGATCATATACATGTGAAGCTTCTAGCCCTGGAGGGCTTAGATCCTACTACATCTACCTTTGTCATCAATCCCTTTTAATACTTATTTAAGGCTTCCTTCTCTTCACCACCTTTTTTTTGGCCAAAGCCAATAATATGGCAATGCGACCATGATGCAGAGCCCTCCTTGTTACCTACCAAACACCTCCAAATGTATGACACTGACCCCTTAGCACATGAATGGGATCCTATCAAGGCAAGGCTCTACAACTTTAGTACAATCTTCTCACCATCTCCAAGACTCTTGTTGGCTCAATCAGGGGCATCTTGCTACAACACCCTCCATGATACCTCCAAGGGTTACAAATCATTTTCACACCGGTTTTGAGTCATACAAGACTCCCTAAGGTCAGACAAAGCATCGGTTGCAAGAATACATGCTCATTCCTTAAGAAACTCACTCAATTAGGTCTAGTTGCTTGTAGCCCTATTTAGCGGGTAAAGGGACCTTAAGTTCAGATTTTCCCAAACACCTTGGCAAAAAAATTATGGATTCAAACACCCTTTTGGAAGTTATACAAGTCCCCAAAAGGAAGGGTCAAGGTCTGTAAAATAAAGATCTTTTCCGGTAGGAAGTTGACTGTCCTAAAAGGGCTAATTAGGCCTCTTTTGGAAAGCAACTATGCTCAGATGAATGAACCGGTGGATTACAATCCCATGGGAATGTTGGGAGACATAAATCAATAGGGATTCTAGGGTTACACGCCTGGAAGCATCGCCATTCACACATATAGGTACTTTTGTTTGTTCAAGGTCTAAGTAGCCACATAGAGATATCTACCTAGGGTCGCTCCAAACACTTCTCTCCTTGCTCCTCTTGCAAAACAATCTTGGAAATCTAAAATACATTGACCATACTTTCCTTTCACCAAATCCCATGAGCCTCAGATTGGTAAAGTGCAAGATATGGCCATGAAGGAGGAAAAACCCAAGGTAAACCCTCATTTTTCAGGTACCTACAACAAAACTTGAATATCAAGAGAAACACACACAATCAAGACTTCAAATCAAAACCAAAACAGAGTTATAACTCCTCTCAAATCAATTCACATCATTGGGAATGGATCCCAATCCGTACAAAACCGTAACACAAACCAAAACTCCAGAATTGCAGGAAAAACTCAGAATTCTATTAGTTTGTTTGCATCAAAACTCTTCTTCGTATAATCACCCCTTTGAAAATTGGATCCACAAGGTGTATAAACCATTCCTCAACTGCTCTCAGCTGAAAATCAAGAGGTTAGAGCTGTTGGAGGAGTTTCAAATTACAAAATGCAAAAAGTGCATAAAAGTTGTTTATGACAACTTTTGCAAAAGTTGTCAAAATGTCATCTTTCGCCTCCTAATGCCTTGGGTCAAGTTCAACCCCTCCTAAAACATCTTAAAACACTTAAAACCAACACATTTGATCCCCTATTGTCAAAAAGTCCTAATTGGCTCATAGAAATGCCAAAATAGGAGTTTGGCTCACAAGATGGGGTTCATTATTACAAACATATAATGCATGATTGAAAACCTATATAAAACATCTTAAATACATTATTAATTACTTATCCTCCCTTATCAGAGTCTGACTTGTCATCTTGAAGGGTTTGATGAGGTGCTCCTGCACCACACCACCACCACCATTGGAAGGTCAATGACACAACCTTGTAGCCACTAAAATAATGTAGAGGTGCTTCTTATTTTTCTTAATGGAGTGGTTTTGTTTTTAGGCATAACTTTAGCCTGCTATGTCTAGTTTTTAGCTTACAGTTGATGGAAAGCTATATTTAAGCATTATGCAATAGTATTAGTGTTATTTTTTCAATTTTTTTTTGTTTACTATATGATAGAAAATTGCATGTGGATGCTAGTTTTGCTCTCATTTATTCAATAGGTCACATCATGTGTCCACAATGTCCAACTTTGGATTTCTTACAAGTGATGAAAAGTATTTTTTTAGAACTTCAGGGTGTATCAAGTATTTGGTCACCAGACCTCTAGAGAGTTTTTTAATCTATTTAACTTTGCACACATGACAAACACAAACATAAGATTTTGAGTCTCATTTCAAAGGGAATTTGATGTAGGTACATTGAGGGTGGTGATCATGGTGTCATGGAGGTTCTTGTATACATCAAGCTTTAACATGACATGGTTGTTTATATGAGTACATGGGATGGTTGTGGAGTTGATCTAGAGTCCCTCAACAACCTCTTTAGTCTTATTAGATCATAGTATTTGAATATTTTAGATTCGTGTTGACTATATATGTGGGTTTTGTAGTTTAATAGTTTTAATGTGTTTATAATTATGGGCCATATATATGATAAGTGGATTCAAAGTTATATGCATCTCATTGACATGGATGATTTTTTAGGTTTTACATTATTAGCTAAAATTTGTGGTTTTGTATATCTGTGGAGAGACTTTGTTAGATTGTGACTCTCGTAGAGATTGTTTTGGATGCAAAATAGTTACAGGTTTATATGCACACATTGAGAATGGATTGAAGAGGTTATTTGTAGCTTTCTTGATATGGAGGTGTTAGCACATAGTCGACCACTGAACATTTTTGTAGTGGTTGCTTGATAGCTTCTTGAACTATGATCACTCTATTATGGATTTGCAATAAATTGGATCCAAGTTTGATCTAGTGTTTGAGTGGTGAAGAATCTACATGATTATCTCATTGTCTTTTTTCTTTTCTTCTTATTATTAATACGATGTTGAGTTTTTTGCTCTTGGATTTATATTGTGGTGGATCCAGGTTTTATTGCTTTGAGATTTACAAATTATATAATTTTGTGGGCTATCTATATCACATGGTGTATATATAAGTTGGACGAGGACTATCTACAAACATAGATTAGTGAAGTGTTAATGATGGTTTGATGCAACAAGTTTTGGATGTAGATTATTTATATGTTATGGTGTTGCACATTTTGGTGTTGGTGGTCCTTCAACCATCATGACACATTGGTGTAGTGTAGTAGTGAGACAATGAAATGGATGAACATAGTACTTGTGATTCATGGTGGATTTCTTTGGGATGCTTATGCAAATTTCTTGTAAGAGTAATTTGGGTAAGTGGCAATTTTATTTTGGAACTTTTAGTAGTTGTCTCCTATTAGAGATCATGATTTTACTTTTCTCTTTGGAAGACCTTAATGTTGCAATCTAGTTATTTGATTATGTGGGAACCACATGTACTCCTTAATTAGGAAATGCTCATGATACCATGAGTATCTTTGGATCACTTACAATAGAATCTTTATCAATAATGTGATTTTTTTTTATCGGTATCAATAATGTGATATTATGCCATGGGGGATCTAAATAATTTATTTTCACATTCTTTGATTGATATAGTGTTCTTAGGAGTAGGTCTATCCATTGGAGGCAGATAATATTTTATTATAAATCATGTTGTCATTTAGAGTTCATAACATTGCAATTGAAAATTTGATAGTGATTTGAGGTAGTTTTCTAGTAAATTGAATATGATAGTCATTTTTGCTTGGGAGTTTTTAGAGATTCTAATGATGTAATTGGAGTTTGGTTGGCATGAGATGGTCTTTTGATCTCTTATTTAGAGGGATTGTGTGTTGAAATAGCAACTATTTGATGAGGTTTAACATGAGGAATGATGAGGCTACACTTGGAGTTGAACATGAGTTTAGCATGGCCTTGGTGGGGAGATTATTCATGTAGACAAACATGATGGATTGGTGCATCTTAGGAAGGGAAATCTCACACCCCACTCTCAATCCACTCTAAATAGAACCATTTGATAGGTATGGCCTAATGAGACTAAATTTGGCCTCAACAATTTCATAAATAATATACATTATTTTTCTTGTCTACCTCTATGTCACATTGAATTAAAGTTGACTTAAGATGTCGTGAATTACTTAAAGTGAAATAAATCACATAATTTTGGTTAAATAATTGTTGGTTAATAATATTTAAATATTGACAATAATGTTATGAAAAAGATGTATTTTTGTTTAAGCAAGATACTTTGGTGATTCTTAGAAGATTCTACTTAGCTTTGAAATTTTTTGATGGTTTCCAAAGGGTTTGAGCATTGGAATTAATTTTACCAACTCTAGTTTTCTTAGACTTCTAAATGAAACAAACACTCAACAATTTTAGTTTTCTCACATTGAAGTCCTCATATATGGTATCACAATCAACGCACCAACAATTCCTTATCTTATTAATTAAAAAAATCCTCTATTACCAATTGACTCCAATTGAGAATTGTCTTTGAAGGAACTTTCCTCACGTTATACTTGAAAATAGACTTTGCATTACATAACTATCAAATTTATATTTTCTATTTAGTTAAGATTCTTTGTATAATTTCAACAACATGTGCATGTTTATGTGTCACTACTTTACATGGATTTGTATGAATACTGAGTAGTAGTAATTAATTAGACAACCATTAGTTATATTTTTATCATCAAATCATGTAAAAAAAATCATGATCATTGTCAATATTACCCTCTTTTAGTTTAACATAATGCATTTTACTTTCAAAAGAGAATTGTATGGCACATGTGATTATATGAGATCATGAAGAAGAAATTTATATTTTTCAACCCATGCAATATTTTGAGTTGAATGTGAATTCCAATAGTTAGAGAGTTGTCCAATTAATTGGAGAAAAGATATTGTAACTATAGGTAGGTATTTAATGTTTATTATAAAAATATATTAAAATAAACATTGTTGTTGTTACTTGTAGATGTATTGTGCTAGTTATTATCTTGTTTGCATGTGAAATTTTGTAATAAAAATATAAAAAATAAACGAGTTAAAATTTAAATTGTTTTATTTGTTATTTGTTCTCCAAGAAAATATCAAAACAAGAATTCTTAATTGTGATTTAATCTTCAACTAGGATTTGAATTGTTAGAGGGTTTTTTTTTTGTATTATATATAATAGATAAACTGAGAGTACATCGAATCAATAAAAAAATAGTAGGGTGAAAATCAGTCAGTTGTTCATACTCCTACCTAATCTAACAGTCTCACTGGATATACATACAAAAGGCCAACATATAGCCACTTTTGCATATGACAGTATGCACACTACAATATAATGCCATAAAAAAAATACAAAAAGAGGTGTCATAAGATCATCTCTGTGGATAGATTATCCATCCAAGCAAACCATCCCAGTGGGCGTTCCATCCAAACAATTCTTTGATCATCCCTCAGTCTGGCTGTATGAAACATCTGCTGACCTACCATATCTCGGTTACCCCTGATTTCCTCCATAAAGGCATCTAGAGCAGTAACAAACAGAGTTCTATCAACATTCAGCCTTCCCCAGGTGCATCCGTGGGAGAGCTCGTATATGAAGAGTATAGTGTGGTTGTTACTCAAAAATCTTCTGAATTTCTCTTTATTAAGCCCGATCACAAACGTTACTTGCGAGGAGATAAAGTAATAAGTGAGTCTACGAAAAGACTCAGTAAGGGACCTTTCTTTCCCTTGAAACCTGTCTTCATTCCTAATTTTCCAAATATACTAGAGAATGTCACAAGATAAAATGTTCCAGAAAAGATTACAATCTTTTTTACACCCTTGAACATAACCAGTTATAATGTCAAGAATGCTGACATTAGAGGGATGGTAAACCCAAACATAAGCCAAATTTCCTTGGCGATGATGCAATCAAAGAAGATATGTCTAGTAGATTCCTTAACTTTGCAAACATTACAAAAAATATCATTGTTATGATCAGGTCTAATAGGAAGCTTATCCAGTATTAACAACCATTTAAATGCCTTCTTCTTGGGAGCCATAGGGCTGATCCAAAGCATATTAAATACCTTGGTCCATTGAGGGGATGCAAAATCAGAGTACCAACATGCATTGATGCGAGTTAAAATGTTATCATTATGCATCAAATATTTATACACAGTAATTGATTTTAAATTACAAAGTAAAGTACCATCTATCCAAGAGAAGGAAACAAACCTGTCATCAATTGATTAACATCTTTTAGGACGATTCAAAGAGGCACAATCATTATACATGATATTATAAGTTCCTCTTGTTAGAGGCAGGGAGTTGAAACTTACTAGACAGAGCTTCCCAAGGGATGAGATTGCCATTGACAAGAATATCCTTGAAGAAACATGTACCCCGATTGGCCCATTTTTTGGTCAAGCATCCTTGTGTGAGCGCGAGGGGTTTGCCATTATGAAAAAGGTTCCACCAAATTGATCTCTCTCTGTAGAGGAGATTGTACCTTGTTCAACTGCCCCTTTTTGTTCTTGATAGTGAAAGTGTATGCCTGCAAGTATTCTATCCATTTGATGTGTCTATTGCTCAACTTTTCTTGAGAATCGATAAAACTCAAGGCTTGGTTATCTATTAACACTACAAATTCTTTGGGAAAGAGATAATGCCTCCACTTCCTAAGAGCTTGCACTAAGGCATAAAATTCTAAGTCATAGGATGAGTATCTCTTCTTGGCGTCATTCAATTTCTCACTAAAGAATGCTACTGGTCTTCCCTCTTGGTTTAAAACAGCTTGATGTTGGCCCAGCTATTGGAAATATTATGCCTAACACTCTCCAATGCCTTTCAAATTGACTTAAATACCAGAGAATCCATTGTAGAGACTGAAAAGATTCCTGCTAAAGGGTCACTGAGTGAGAGGGACTTCCAGGATTTGGCATTTTTTTGGCACCCCCAACTTGATATTGTTCCTGACCAACACTTTCCATGGCTTGTTACCTTCCAATGCATGGAAAATCCATTTAGCAGCAAGTGCAAATCCTTGAGTCTTGAGGTCTTTGAATCCCAGACCGCCAATAGAATTATCCATGCAACACCACTCCCATTTAACAGAGTGAATCTTCCTTTGTCCTTTTCCATCTGACTATAGGAAATTCCTAATAATCTTTTGAATATCATTAATCTGATAGCTACTGAACATCCAAACAAAATAATAATAGATGTTGTAGGAGGAGAGGATCTTTTGAAAAACTTGCACTCTCCCTGCAAGTGAGAGATAGTGGTTGTTCCACTTAGTAAGTTTTCCTTCAATATTTCTTTTAATCCATAGCCACATTTCTTTGAGGCAGGGCGAAACAAAGAAAGGAATCCCTAGGTACTTGACAATTTTGTTAGGTCCACCCCATTGGTATCCAAATGGGGAAACCCAATCTAGAGGGTGCTCAGTCTAGCTAAGAATTGCATACTTGGATTGAGAGATTTTTGCCCCTGAGGCATCACATAAAAGCTTGAGTTTGGTGGTCAAGGCTCTCATATTATTTTCTTCCAGCTCAAGGAACAAAGCAGTGTCATTTGCAAATTGAATATTTAGCAGATCTGTGTTATCAGGCAGAGTAATACCCTTAACTTTGGGAGATAGAATGTCATCCCTTAAGAAAAAGAATAATGCATCTGATGCAATAACAAATAAGGTAGGGGCAAGAGGGAAACCTTGCCTTATGGATCTGCTCAACTGGAAAGGTTGAGAGATGGAACCATTGATTTCAATCTGGGCATGGGCATCCTTGAGGAGGACCTGAACAAAATGATAGAATACCTTAGGGAATCCGAATGCTTCAAGCATCATAATAATGAAATTCCATTCAACTCTATCGTAGGATTTCTCAAAGTCTAAAAGAAACATGGCCACCTTTTGATCCAAGAGTCTGGCCCATTCCATGGCCTCCCAACTGGTGATGAGATTGTCAAGTATATATGTACCTTTAATGAACCCTATCTGGGTAGCATAGATGAATCTGGGAAGGGTGTTTTCCAATCTGATGGCCAACATTTTAGCAACAATCTTATAAGAAACATTGAGGAGAGTGATTGGGCGCCAATTCTTGATAAGTGCTATGTCCCCATCTTTAGGAATTAGCTTTATAAGTCCTTTGTGAACATCAACTCCTAGAGAGCCTTGGATAGAAGATTCTCTATAAACATCTAATAAGTCCTCAACAATCCAATTGATGTTAGCCTTATAAAATTCTATTGGGAGACCATCAGGACTAGGTGCCTTGTTATTATGAAGCACGTTGATGGCTTTCTTGATCTCATCCACCGAAAAGGGTTGACTGAGCATCTGACCTTCATCAGGCGAGATCAACTTTGGTATGAGAGAATGACAATGATCTCTGGCCTAAGTGGAGGCAGGTGAGTCCTTAGATGAAAACAATGACTGTTAAAAGGATAAAAATTCAGACATAATATCCTCCCCATGAGAGATCTCTCTACCTTCAACCCACAACTTATCAATTCTTTCTCTACAATATTTTTGCTTGAGCACATTGAAGAAAAAAATTGAGCCTTTATCCCCTTGTTGTAACCACTGCATTTTGAATCTAGTTATATCCCCCTTCGGTTTGTTATGTTGAGTCTTCTCAACTTATCTCTATCCACTTCCACCAAATGTGAGAGAGTGATATTGCTAAGATCGCCTTGAATAATTTATTCTACCTTGTGGAGATTAGTGGTGAGAATAAGTTCAGTTCGCTTCATATCTTTGCCCCTCTTTTTACCAATAGTTTTAAGAATGTTTTGCCAACTGTTCACCGAGGTGTTCCATCTCTTAATGTTGGACTCAAATTTAGAATTCCATTTATTGAAAAGTCCGATGATATGGATAGTAACCAAAACATCTTGGTTTTCAAGTAGCTTAGTATTAAGGATGAATTTCCTATTTCCCTCAAATTCTACTTTAACAGCATCCCCGAGGGTGATTTGAGCAATAATGGGATGATGATTTGATAGGGAGGAGGGCCAAACCCCCACCAGGCACCCTTGTGGATCAGAGAGAAAGGAGAAGAAGTCTTTTTTGGCATAGAATCTATCAAGTCTAGAGTAGATTCTATTATGACCTTTTTGGTATTTGCACCATGTGAACCATATTCCTTTAAAGCCTGATCTCAAATCTTCTAAATGATCAAATAATATCTTTAAACCTTTCAACCTTTTCCAATGAATCTTCTCACCACTCTTCCAATCCATTCTACTACCTCTAGACTTGTCCTCTAGGTGCTCAACCATGTTGAAATCCCCTCCCACTATCCAGGGGATATCTGGTAAGGAGGAGAGCCATTGCCAGAGGTCAGGTCTCTATCTATAGTCATTTGGAGTGTAAATTGTGCACAATCCAAATGTAGAATCCCCATCCTTGAAGGAGACCCACACTGCTCTGTTACAGGGAAATATAACAAAGTTGAGAATTTGAGGATTTCCATTTGGGATTGATGAGAATCACAACTCCCCCTTTTCCCTTATCATGCTTGGTACAAACTCTAATGACATCTTTCCATACAAATTTCAGATTGACATCTAGTGAGAAGTTGGTCGCTTTGACTTCTCAGAGTATGACAAAATCCAGGTCTTTATGTTGGTTGATCGTTCTTCTAACAATGTATTTTCTATCAGGGGATTCCAGCCCCTGACGTTCCAAGATATGCACTTCATCATCAACTAAAGTTAATTAGATTCCTTGGCAGCTTTGAAGCTGCTATAACACTTGGGCATGTTGGATTTTTGATTAGATTTTTTATGCAAGGGGGACTTTTTTTTGGAACCTAGAGGCCTACCTCTCTTACGCCTTGAATGCTTTCCTTCCTTGTTAGCATTATCAACCTTTGTAACTTCTACACCCAATGCCTCTTCATCCACAATTTATCTATCCTACTCCTTATCATCACTAGTGACAAAGAAGTTGGAAGCCAATTTAGTCTCTACTTTGGATTCTCGAATGTCATCATCTAGGGGATCAACTTCTGAAATGCCAAGTTCGGTAAGCATGGGAAGATTATCAGGATTGGATTTGCCAACTGTTGGGTCGACATGGATAATCTCAAAGATTGTACTGTCAAGATCAACCAACTTGTTAGATTGAGGAGGGGAAGAAACCATGGTATCAACAATTTGAGGAGGGGGGGGCTCCCCTCCTCTCAGGATCCCATAGCATCCTAATCCTCAGTCCTATCAGACTGGCTGGCAAGAACATGGAATTGGTTAGCATCAAGCTTAGATGAGGGATTTCTGGGGGGAGGGGTGTCAATCTCCACCCTTCCTAAATAATTGGTATCGTGATCCAACCCTTCAAAATTTCTAATAATGGATTTTACCAAAGAGTCCTTTTTGTTATTTTCAGCAGCTTTGATCTCAGGCAGAGCATCCACCGAATCATCTTCCATAGGAGCCGTTGATGCACATGTTTTATTAATCTCTTGTGCTCTAATCTTCTCCAGTGCAAGTTGCTGCACATTTTTATTTGTAGACCTCTTGTTCTTCCTAGCCACCACCTGGAAACCTTTATTTTTCGTCTCCTCAACCTGAGAGATAGCCGAATGCGGTGGGTGGTCGATATTGAAGGGTCCAAAAGAGGTAGAACTATCAATAATGGGGGGCTCGTCTAGTATCTCCATCGGGCAACCAGTTATGGCTTTATTGATGGCATCCTTGAGAGAGTCGAGTTTAACAAGAAGGGAGGTGGTTCTCGCTAAGGCTGGGAGCTGAAGCAGAGGGTTTATCCCCTCCTTTGTTATGATTAACCTCAGAATTAGATGGGTTCTTAGGAACCCTCTTTCTGGTGTTAAGAAAAGGGCAAAGTCTCCTTATATGCCCCTCTCTTCTGCAAAGAAAGCACACGTTAATACCGCCAAGGGTTTTGATGAGACAAGAAAAGTGTTCTTCTCCAATATTAATTTCAATGAATCTAGGGATGTCTTTCCCAGGGTTGAAGGAGACTAAAACTTTGGCATCCGGGTGGGGAACTAGGTTCGATGAGTGGTCAATTATGATAACTCTGTCGATGGGTTCCAAAATTCGAGGTATAGAATTCCAAAAAATGGGAGGTAGATTCTTAATCTGAATCCACCGAGGGAATGAGAGAGACAAAATCTCTTCGTTAATTGCATCAAAGGACCATTTGAGAGCCTTGAAAGTAGCTTTCCCAACGATCCAAAACTTTTTCTTAATTACTTCTATCTTAGACCTATTATCTTTGAAGAAAATAACAAAAAACCCTTTTTGAACCATTCTGCAGAAAGAAAAATTAAACGCTATTTTTTTTAACCAAACATTTTTAAATCAATCGTCCAGGAATTTCCTAGCAGGACATCTATCAACATCAACATCCACAAAAAATATGGCAATGTCTTGCAATCTAGATTTGTTGGCATTGAGTTGTCATTGATTTCAACCGGTATTATAGGCTACTACCGATAGGGTATGTCAATATTGAAGAAGATTGAACTGGCATAAGGAAGATTAACATGAAGGCATGGAAGACAAGTAGGTATTGAGACTGTCAGTAACATTACCAGTAAGAGGTGATATGAAGTTGTGTGTTGGCATGGCAAGTTGTAACTGGTATGAAGGCAAACTATTTATTTGTGTTAATTTATGTGATGAAGAGGCAGAATGACATAGACATCACAAACCACTAGAGGTGAAGCTATGCTACTGGTGTAGTGTGCACTACCGGTTAGCAGAAAGAGAAGGTCTCACCAGTAAGGGCTTGTGCCAGTATGAGTTTGTTGTATGTTCGACTTGAAACCAACCTTTTATCGGTGAGATGAGTGTATGCCGATGTGATGCCACATGGAGCTGAGGTGGCAAGCATGCAGAAGTCAGTGAAGTGTCTAACAACATGGTTGTTGGAGTAGTTAGTCAACATTAAATGAAACAACCACAAATCACGGGTTGATAACAGATCAATGCGGCTCGAGAAAGAATGAACGACAGAGAAAGATCAGGGAGTTGTTGGTGCCTGGATCGAAACAAGGAAATCGGATTGCAAGAGCACCTCGAGAAGGAAACAACTGGGTCATAAATGAGTCGACAAATTTCAAGGCTGGAAATCATGGTCGAGTTT
Source organism: Cryptomeria japonica (assembly GCF_030272615.1). Taxonomy (NCBI): domain Eukaryota; kingdom Viridiplantae; phylum Streptophyta; class Pinopsida; order Cupressales; family Cupressaceae; genus Cryptomeria; species Cryptomeria japonica. The sequence continues at coordinate 481,484,838 of NC_081406.1, read as the reverse complement.
GCTATTTTTGGCAAACACACTTTGGACAGATAAAAAATGCATGATGACTTATTCCTCCAATGCAGGTGTGCGATCCAAGGCGGATCAGATCAGATTGGATGCATATTTGGTTGGTAGAAGGAAACCCTAGCCACCCTCTGTTTGAATTGGTTTTTTGGCGAGAAAGCTTCAGTTTAAATATTGCGACCTAAGACAGATAGTGTTGCTGCTGAAGAGTGAAGAAAAGAGTGAAATTGTTGTCTGAAATCCAAAGAGAAAAACACTTGAAGTGTTTTGTGAGTGAAGATTATACCGGTAAGGAGAAGAAGGGTAAACCGATGTAAGGAACAAATCAAAAGAGTGAGCATAGAATGCAGAGGTGACAAACTGAAAGAAGCAATACCTGATAGAGAGCAGCCAAGTGTGATTTGAATTCAGCAAAACAGAGGGAGAGAAGATTAAGGAGAGTTAGAACCAGCAGGAAGGCTAAGTTGCAGTGTGTTGAGTTGATACAAACCAGTAAGATAGAAACCGACAGTGCAAAGCTTTGAAAGGTTGCAAAAATTCATTTGCAACAAGGATCTCATTTGTATACCTGAATCTTTCATATTATATACACTGAGTAGGTGCTTAGTGCAGGGGTTGCAGCTCCTTTAGGTTGTAGCCTATAAATTGTGTAGGAGTTGGTGCTCCTTTGCATTGAAGCTCATAAATCAGGGGTTGGTGCTCCTTGGGTTGGTGCCCTAAAATTTGTATTTAGATCTTTTCATTGTGAGGCTGGATTGGGGTAGAAGATCTCCAACAACTATTCTCATCGAGGTTTTTCCTAGATTGGCTTTTTGTCGTACACCTGGTGTTGTGTTTTGCATCTCTATGTGTGTAGTGTATTAATCCTTTAGATATTTCTCCTACACACCTTGCTTGCGTAGTTTTGGTAACTGGTCTGCATTTTGTTTATTTCATATTGAATCGGTATAGCTCTAATTAAGTGAAAATTGTTTAAATCACTGATTCACCCCCCTCTCAGTGATCCATTATGTCCAACAATTGGTATCAGAGCCTAGGTACCCTATTTTTTTAAAGTGTTCTCTAGCTTGAGTAGATCCTGTTAAGTGTTCACAATGGCAAGAAATGAATCAGGATCCTCAAAAGCCCCTATGTTTGATGGTGTCAACTATGCTTTTTGGAGTAGAAGAATGGAAACTTATCTGTCCTCTTTAGGTTGTGATGTATGGATGTCGGTTGTGAATGGGTATACTATTCCTAATAATCCTCCTATTGATCTAGATGATAAGAAGGAATATGAGAACAATGCTAAGGCAAAGAATGCTATTCTTAGTGGGTTATCTGATAACGAGTCTGTTAAGGTCATGCACTGCTCATCTGCCAAAGCAACTTTGGATAAGTTGCAGAAAATATTTGAAGGTGATGCTAAAGTTAAGGAAGCCAAGTTATAGACATTGAGAGCACATCTTGAGGGTTTGAAGATGAGAGATGAAAAAAAGATTGCTGACTATCTCCAAAGGATTGATGAAAAGATAAACACCATTATAGGGCTTGGAGAAAAAATAAAAGATGAGGTGGTAGTGAAGAAAGTACTTAGATCCCTTACACCTAAGTATCATACAAAGGTTTCTGCAATAGAAGAAGAAAAATATCTGAAAGTCTTTACAATGGATGAATTGTATGGTTCACTAACTATTTATCAAATGAGGACTGCCGGTTGTGAGGCTATGAAGAAAGAAGCTGCATTCAAAACATCAAGAAAAGGAAAATAAGAGTCTACTCATGATGGAACCGGTCAAGACTCTGATGATAACATGGAAAACTCTGTCAGAAGACTCAAGACGAGTTCAGGAAGATACAAAGGCAATTTGCCCCTGAAATGTTTCAACTGTGGAAAGATTGGACATTTTTCTGCCAAATGTCCCTATAGTGATAAGAAGGAAGATGATCAATCAAGTGGTAGAAGATCATACGGTAAAGACAAGAAGAAGAATGTCTACCGGTATGGTAGAAGAGGAAACCGAAAGCAGACCAATCTTTATACACATGAAAATGATACCACCGATGAGGAGAGTGTCTTAGATGACTATTGCAATGAAGATGATGTTAGTGCAACCATTTTCATGGCCCAAGAGGTTCTGGTACCTGAAGAAGGAGAATAGGAAAAGCAAGAAAGAGAAGGAGATCTTGAAGTAGAGCTCATCAGTGCCTTGGAAGAGTTGAAGAAAACAAGAAGAGATTTGAAGAAGGTGAAAAAGGCTGCAACTAAAGAACAAGAGATATTGGAGAAATCTCTTGAAGAGTTTAAGAAAACAATTGCTGATCTTAAAATTCAATTGGAAGAAGCCAAGAGGATCTGTGAAGTTACTAGAACCAGATTGAGTAAAAAGGAGAAGGAACATCAGAACCTAGAAGAATAAATTGTCAAGCTCTAGAAGGAATTAGAGAAAAGTAAGGAAGAAATGAAAGTGAGAAGCAAATATGAAGGTAGCATCGAAGCTTTAGACAAGATGTTGAGCAAACAATAGCAATCTAAGGATACCAGTGGCATAGGATTTGAAGAGGGTCAAAGTTCTAATACAAAAGACACATCCAGTAAGGAGATACTATTTACTTCTTCAAATGAAGGTGAAGAGAAGAAGACATTCATAGTAAGCAATGATACCGGTAAGAAGACATATGCAGATGCTGTCAAGAATCGTCACACAAACCGGTATACACAATCAATGAAATAGAGACCATAATCAATGCACTGACATGCAAATCCAAGGAGAAATGTAAGAGTTGATCATGAAGGATTCACCAGAGTTAGCATCATGAAAGGAAAACCCCCGGTGAGGTAGTCATTTGTAGAACCAAGACAATCTAATCGGTATGTTCCAAAATTTCATGGTTATTGTCACTGGTGTAATAATTTTGGTCATAGAATGGAAGACTGTAGGAATTTGAATGTAAATCCCAGTTTTGAGAGAAAAAATTCATTTGCTGCATTACAAGGTACAAATGTCACTTGCTATAATTGCAATGAGTTTGGTCATAAGAGTTATGAGTTTAGGAGAAGTGTGCAGATGTCTTACAAGAATGCTTTGGATACATCTTTCAATGCTAATGTAAAATGTTACAAGTGTCAAAATTTTGGTCTCATACCAAGGCATTGTAAGATGAGAACTGGTGATCAAAAGAGAACAGTACCAGATCAAAAGATAGAGACTAAACCGGAACACAAGATGACAGAAGAAGAGAAGAAAGAAGAGAAACAAGTTTGGATGGAGAAGGAGAAGAATAAGACTGTGTCAAGCTTGATTGTGTAAACTACTCTACATGCTGAAAGGAAGAATTTATGGGTAGTTGATAGTGGCTGCTCAAATCACATGATCGGAGACAAGAAATTTTTTATCAAGCTTGATGATTGGAATGATGGTTCTGTCCGTTTTGGTGACAACTCCTCCATCAAGATTAAAGGTCCATTGAATATTGATGGTAAGCTTAAGGCTCATGATGTGTACTATGTGGAAGGACTGAAGCATAATCTGCTGAGTGTAATTCAGATGTGTGACAAAGGGTACAAGTTCACATTTGACTCTACTGATTGTCAGATAAGAAAGCAGAGTACCGGTCAGGTTGTGGCAGAAGGAAAGAGAACAAATGGTAATGTCTACAATCTGAAGGAATTCTATGAGTCCCAATGCATGATGGGACAAGCTGATGAAAGTTGGTTGTGGCACCAGAGATTAGGTCATGTGAATTTTGACAATTCTGGTGAAGATAAGAAAGAACTGGTGTGTAAGAAACATTCCAAAAATAACAAAAACAACCAGTACTTTTTGTGATGAATGTATCAGAGGAAAGAAAATCAAACTAATTTGCAAAACAAAAGAGTACAATACCTCAAGACCTCTATAATTAGTGCATATAGATTTGTGTGGGCCATCAAGGACAAGGGCTCTGATTGGTGAGAGATACTTCATGTTGTTCATTGATGACTACTCAAGGATGAATTGGGTGACTTTTTTGCATGAAATATCACAGGCATTTGAAATATTCAATATTTTTAGAAGGATGGTTGAAAATGACAGTGGATACTGGTTAAAGTGTTTAAGATCAGACCGGGGTGGAGAATATTCTTCAAATGAGTTTATTGACTACTGTGAGAAACATGGAATCCATAGATAGTATTCAGTAGCAAGAACACCACAACAGAATGGTGTGGTAGAAAGGAAGAATAGGACAGTAAAAGAAATGGCTAGAACAATGTTGAATGAGGCTAGCTTACCAGATACATATTGGAAGGAAGCAATTCATATTGCTGTCTATACATTAAACTGGGTACAACTAAGAGTGAACAGTAGAATGACTCCCTATGAGTTATGGTACAACCGGAAGCCATCACTCAAGCATTTTAGAGTGTTTGGAAGTAAGTGCTTCATCAAGAGAGATGTAGATGGATTAGGAAGTTTTGATTCCAGAAGTGATGAAGGAATCTTCTTGGTCTACTCAACCAAGAGCAAAGCCTACAAATGCTACAACAAGAATTTGACAAAAATGGTTGATAGTATAAATATGAGAATAGATGAAGACCTACATAAGAAAGAATCTGCACCGACACCCTATATTGATGTTTCAGATGACGAGCATGAAGAACAATCTGAAAATGGACCAGTAGAGGAAGCACCAAGCAAGAACTCCAACTAGTATGTGCAAAAGAACCATCTGGAAGAACATATCATAGGAGATAAAAATGAAGGTGTGCAAACTAGAAGATGACTAGCCCAGAATGATGAGTAGGTAAATTTCTACCTCATGACAGAACTTGAACCCAATTTTTTTTGATGAAGCTAGCAAAAGTGAGAAATGGGTAGATGCCATGGATGAAGAGTTGACACAAATTGAGAAGAATCAAACATGGGAACTTGTTCCTAGACCAACATACAAGAATGTCATAGGTACCAAGTGGGTCTACCGAAATAAGATGAATGAAGAAGGCAAGATAATCCGGAATAAAGCAAGGTTAGTTTGCAAAGGGTATGCTCAAATGGAAGGTATTGACTTCAAAGAAACCTTTGCACTGATTGCTAGGTTAGAGGCAATAAGAATGTTTTTAGCTTTTTCTGCCTATAAAGGTTACAAAGTATACCAAATGGATGTCAAATCTGCCTTTTTAAATGGTAACCTTGAAGAAGAGGTATATACGGAACACCAGGAGGGTTATCTTTTACATGATAATGAGAGTTTTGTATGCTGGTTGAAGAAAGCTTTGTATGGTTTGAAGCAAGCTCACAGAGCATGGTATTCCCAGTTGGATAAATACTTGAAGGAGCAAAGATTTCACAAAGGGAATGTAGAAAGTAACTTGTATGTCAAGGTAAATGGAGATCACATGATTATAGTGGTTGTATATGTGGATGATATTATCTTTGGTGTAGACAAGGATATCATGTGCAAAGAATTTGCAGATCAGATGAAGACAGAATTTGAGATGTCCATGCTAGGTGAGTTGTCCTATTTTCTTGGTTTGCATATCTCACTGTAGGAGAAAGGAATTTTCATCTCCCAAACCAAGTATGCGAAAGACATGCTGAAGAAATTTCAAATGGAGGATAGCAAACCGGTAAGTACTCCCATGGTTACCAGTTGTAAGTTGAGAAAACTAGATGAGTCACCGGAAGTTGAGCAAACACTGTATAGGTCTATGATTGGTAGTCTGTTATATTTAACAACATTTAGACTGGATATTGTACAAGATGTTTGCATGGTAGGAAGATTCCAAGCTGCTCCTAAATAGTCTCACCTAAATGTTATCAGAAGAATCTTCAGGTATTTGCAAGGAACTATCAGCTATGACCCGTGGTATCCAAAGAAAGGAGACTTCTCTTTGTAGGATTATACTGATGTAGATTGGGTAGGGCGTATTGATGGCTGAAAAAATATAAGTGGAGGTGCTTTCTACTTAGGAGACCGGTTAGTATCATGGCACAACAAGAAGCAAGACTCAATGTCATTATCCACTGCTGAGGCTGAATATATAGCTGCTGCTACTTGTTGCTCACAAGTGCTATGGATGAAGCAAACATTGAAGGACATACAGGTGGAGATACCAGATCCTATTCTAATCTGGTGTGATAACTCAAGTGCAATCAACATCTCCAAGAATCTAGTAATCCACTCAAGAGAAAAACACATTACAATCAAGTATCACTTCTTGAGGGAGAAGATAGCTGACAAGGAGGTCATTGTTGAATATGTTCCCACTGGGGAGTAGATTGTTGACATATTTACCAAGCCACTTCCTTTGGGCCCATTTGAGTACTTAAGGCAAAAGATGGGAGTAGTCCCACCATCCAGCAACACTTAAATGTGTAGGAGGATGTATGGTTAAGGGGGAGTCAACAACTGTTACTATCTTATGACTCTTGAATCATAAAGCATGGGCACAAGGGGGAGAATGTGTCCTAACCGGATGTAGACAATGGATATGTTATTTGTGTCAAACTAAGGTTCCCTTTGCCATTATTATCAAAGGGGGAGAGAAACTGGAACAAATAATGTTGTCATCAATGCCAAAGGGGAATATTGTTGGCATTGAGTTGTCATTGATGTCAACTGGTATTGTAGGCTACTACCAGTAGGGTATGTAAATATTGAAGAAAATTGAACCGGCATAAGGAATATTAACATGAAGGCTTGTCAACCGACATGAAGGCGTAGAAGACAACTAGGTATTGAGACTGTCAATAACATCAACGATAAGAGGTAATATGAAGTTGTGTGTTGGTATGGCAAGTTGTAACTAGTATGAAGGCAGGTTGTTTGTTTATGTTAATGTATGTGATGAAGAGGTAGAATGACAAAGCGATAACAAACCACCAGAGGTGAAGTTGTGCTACCGATGTAGTGTGCACTACCAGTTAGTAGAAGGAGAAGGTCTCACTGGTAAGGGCTTGTGCCGGTATGAGTTTATTGTATGTTCGAGTTTAAACTGATATTTTTTTGGTGAGTTGAGTGTATGCCGATGTGATGCCACATGGAGCTAAGGTGGCAAGCATGAAGAAGTCGGTGAAGTGTCTACCAACATGGTTGTTGGAGTAGTTAGTTGACATTAAATGAAATAGCCACAAATCCCAGGTTGATAATAGATCAATGCAGCTCGAGGAAGAATGAACAACAAAGAAAGATCAGGGAGTTGTTGGTGCCTTGATCGAAGCAAGGAAATCGGATTGCAAGAGGACCTCAAGAAGGAAATAGCTAGGTCATAAATGAGTCGACAGATTTCAAGGCCGGAAATCATGGTCGAGTTTTCTAATTTTGGCAAACACACTTTGGACAGATAAAAAAAAGTGTGATGGCTTATTCCTCCAATGCAAGTGTGCGATCCAAGGTGGATCAGATCAGATTGGATGCAGATTTGGTCTGTAGAAGGAAACCCTAGCCACCCTCTATTTGAATTGGTTTTTGCGAGAAAGCTTCAGTTTAAATATTGCGACCTAAGATAGATAGTTTTGTTGTTGAAGAGTGAAGAAAAGAGTGAAATTGATGTCTGAAAGCCGAAGAAAAAAACACTTGAAGTGTTTTGTGAGTGAAGATTGTACCGGTAAGGAGAAGAAGGGTAAACCGATGCAAGGAACAAACCGACAGAGTGAGAATAGAATGCAGAGGTGACAAACTGAAAGAAGCAGTACCTAATAGAGAGCGACCAAGTGTGATTTGAATTCAACAAAATAGAGGGAGAGAAGATTAAGGAGGGTTAGAACTAGTAGGAAGGCTAAGTTGCAGTGTGTGTTGAGTTGATACAAACTGGTAAGATAGAAACCGACAGTGCAAAGCTTTGAAAGGTTACAAAACTTCATTTGTAGCAAGGATCTCATTTGTATATCTGAATCTTTCATATTATATACACTGAGTAGGTTCTTAGTGCAGGGGTTGTAGCTCCTTTAGGTTGTAGCCTATAAATTGTGTAGGGGTTGGTGCTCCTTTGAGTTGAAGCTCATAAATCAGGGGTTGGTGCCCTAAAATTTGTAATCAGATATTTTCATTGTGAGGCTGGATTGGGGCAGAAGATCTCCAACAACTATTCTCATCGAGGTTTTTCCCATATTGGGTTTTCCTTGTACATCTGGTGTTATGTGTTGCATCTCCATTGTGCAGTGTATTAATCCTTTAGATATTTCTCCTACACACCTTGTTTGCATAGTTTTGGTATCTGGTCCATGTTTTGTTTATTTAATATTGAACCGGTATAGCTTTGATTAAGTGAAAATTGTTTAAATCACTAATTCACCCACCTCTCAGTGATCCATTGTGTCCAACATTTCCTAGCAGGACATCTATCAACATCAACAGCTGCAAAAAATATGGCAATGTATTGCAATCTAGATTTTTCCAAATCTAAAGCCCTATCCATAGATTTGTTAGGTGAAATAGACAAGGTCAACAAGGGAGAGGAAGAACCCTTACCTCTTCTTCCTCCTTTGTCATCGTTCTTTTGATCAGAATCACTTACCGGAAGGAATTTCTCTTCCTCTGAGATTTGGAAAGAAGAACCAATAATGGTGGCACGAAAAGACTTTCCATTAAAACCTTCATTCACAATTTGAGAGGATTTCAACCAGTCTGAATTAATGAATAGACCACTTGATTATTTGCCAATTGGGCAGGAAGAGCGGACACACACTTCACCTATCAATCAAAACCACAAATAGGACGAGCATTAAATGAAAAAAAAAGAAAGAAAAGAAAGAAACGACGACCCTTACCAATGTGGAGGAAGCTTGACAACCTCCTCCATCCGTAGGGGGAGACCCCTCCTTTGAAACCTCAAACACTGTCCACGTCAGAGAGAACCGAAGTAGCAAAGCCAAAAAGTTTTTTTCAAATCTCTATTAGAGGTTTATTTTTTAGCATTTTTTTTATGTCATTATTCTTTTGAATCCAACATAAGAATTTTCATTTCATAATTAACCTTTTGAATTTAACATGAGTTTTTCAATTTTTAGTTAATTCTTTAAATTTAGTTAAGTATATTATTGTGTATGTTTAGTTGTTTTCAAACAAAGTAAACAATATCTTAGGGAACGACTCTAAACTACCATTATGCATACAAACATTGGACATCACTTAGGTTGACAAAGATTATTATCTATTAAAGTATGTGGTTCAACAACATCTCATCCAATATTGTTGAGGGACTAAACTACACATAGATTTCAATGGGCTCAAGGTTATGCAATCTAAGATAATAGTATTTTGTAACATGCCTCAAGTTGTAGCCCACAAATCTTTGTAATTTGTATTTTCCTTGTTATAATTTTAACCAAAGGTATTATGTAGTTCATTTATATATTCAAAGACTCTTCTACATATGGGATAAACATCTATCCATCTAGAATATAAACCAATCTATATGAACCAATTATTTTTCTATCCATTTAGGATATACATCTATCTATGTAGGATAGATACACTTCTCTGGTTAGATTTAGACTCATAGAGACCAACTAGGTTGTAAGTCATTCATTGAAGATTAAATTTCTCTAATGAAAGTGTATCAAGGTTTCCATCCTTCAAGAGTATATTTTTATATATTTACAAAATAATAGGCTAGAGTTTCACCTCTGAATTTGGCCTATTGGCTCATTTGATGTCAAGCATTTCATTTAGGATTACTTTATGTATACAATGAATTTATTTTATCTCTTATTTATTTTTGCGATTCATCTTTAAATTTAACTATGTGATTAACTTGATTGAATAATTTATTAAATATATAGTACATAAGAAAATCTAATACTTGAAAACTCCTCAACCTCGCACTTGAAAACTCATGTATTTTAAACCTCCTTCATTCACCATAATACCTATATACCCACTTCTAAATAAATGGGATAAAAGGGTAATACATGTAGTTCTAGTTTCAAATATATATTTGATGTGAATTATTAGTGTGGGTACACAACCTTTTTAAGGTCCTTTTTCCTAGACAGTTCCTCTAATTATTACCCACTAAGGGGAGCATATGATTTAAAAGGTATTTTTTAGTCATTTTGATTAATATTTGTTTACTATTTTTCTCTTAAATTATTATTCCTAATAAAATAATTTTCTTTCAACAAAGAGTATGTTTCCCTTTGAACAATAACACATGCAATAATTCTCTTTTTTCTTTGAACTATAAGACAATAATTTTGTTTTGCTTAGAACTATATAATGGTTGTAAGAATTGGATATGAAGGTATTAACCCAAGATATAGAGACCAAATGGAAAGCACAACAACAAGAGAGAAATAATATGTGACAAGAATAAATTGTATTCTCATCAATGATACAATACAAAATGATCAACTAGATTATTATTGCATAGGAGACCCCTTAGTATATAGCTAAGGCGAGAACATATGAGTGTATAAGATTATGAAAAGTGCCATAATCTTAAGAACATAAGATAAAAAGTGAAAATATATGATCCCACCTAAAGTGGAAAACTGACAGTGTGTTAACACCACAAAAGGTGGATGATCCACCTCATGTGGAAAAGTGCAAAAATGAAAGGTGTATCTGATAATGTGATAAAGCCACTAAAGGTGGAGACACCACATGAAGTGGAAAATATAACATGATAATGCCACCTAAAGTTGAGATGCTCCAACAAACTCCTATGTAGTTCCCTAAGTAAGCTTAAGTGAGGTGTAATTAGAACCTAGTGAGAAATAACCAAGGTAAAATATTTTAATTACACCAACGCCCCCCCTTAAGTGAAACTTAGGGAGAATGTACACAAAAGAAAACATTGCAAGATGGGTCCCAGCTACTAGGCCATGTTAGGTACCCATGAACAAATGAAATGTAATCTCTCACAAATAAAGAAAGGGAGAAAAGTTAGTGGAAAAAAATTCCAACCCCCCCGACCACCCCCCACCCCCCCCAAAAAAAAAAAAAAAAAAAAGGGAGAGAGATGAAAACACAAAAGAAGAATGAGAAGGGAAAAAACCCATGTGAGGAAAAAGGCCCCCCCATAAGAGAGAATTTAAGAGAGACCAAGTAGCCCACCCTCAATGTAGAATATGCACCAATGGTGGATGTTCCAAGCTAGATTTAGAAGTTGGTCCATGATCACTGACAATGTTCCTACCTTAGGAACAAACAAAACCAAAGGTGTATTTATAAAGTCTCCCCAATCCTAAAAGGAATATATAGGAAGAAATATCAAAATGTATGGAGTCTCCAAAATTTTCTCAAGTGTCCCCATGTAGATGTTGGAAGTTGACCCTTCTAAATCAGGTATACTAGGTCACACTGCTGAAAAATACAATACAAGATATAGTGAAGATGAATGTAGAACATGATCCAAAGACTCAAGTGTCTCCTCTAAATATAAATAGACCTCCTCCAAATGTTGAGCACAAGTATGCACAATCACATCAAGATTGAAAGAATGATCATGTAGAGAATGAATAAGAGGGTTAGAGTGCTCCCTAAAAAAAACTAAAGAAGGATCATCTCCATCAAAGAGAAGATGAATGTCATCAATGATGTCTCCCAAATTTATAATCTAACTCTCCACAAACAATCCTACAATGTTTGTTGAGTAATCATCTCAAGGAACTATATCTATGAAGCAGTCACCGGTTAGGAGGGACCTCAAAGAGATCAATACCGGTCAACAAGAGTAAACACAAAAAAAACACAAGGACATGATGGAGGAATATAGAACAGATTGTATTATAACATGAAAACTAATTACAACCAACTGATAATAACTGGGTTACAGAAACCAACTCACAGGCCTGCTAAAACATGCTCAAAATACAGAATAGGTCACACCTGGGACTTCAAATCTTAAGATCTATCTTCTATGCTCAGTCTAACTTCCTGATTACATTTTAATTCTCTATTACAATTATTTATATGATCCAAGAGGATCCGGTCAGCCCAAAAAGGGATCAAAACATGAAGAACAAGACCTAACATGCAAAATCGACAAGGTCAACCTCCGCCAAAGAAATTCCTCCAGAAAATCCAAAGGATGAAGTGAAGATCATGGGAAAAGGTTGGCCACATGCCAAGGAACATCGGAATCAACGCTCAGGGCTCCGCAAGGTACGGAAGGGATCCGGTAGATCACCAATGCAAATAGGTCTAGGCAACTAGTAACATGAAACTGTCGCAGAAACCGATAGCGATAACTTGCTGGAAAATGATCGAAATGCTGCATGGTTTGGGGATAAGGAAGATGATCAAGTCTCCATGTAAAATCCAACTCCACAGGATCCGGTGAGCCAAATCTGGGACACACAAAAAGAAATGTTGAAACTGCAAATAGAAAGGAAAACAAAAAGGAAATATTTTTTGTCGATGCAAGATTGCTATGAACCGGGGATGCGCCTGCATCAGACATGAAGGGTTGTTGTAAAAGTGAGTCTTTCACTTTGCTGGGGTCAGAGGAAAATCAAGGTGGTCTATCTCTGCCTGAGAAATCCAAGATGAATCTTCAACTGGTATGTCCTTCCACTTCACAAGATACTCCTTATACTGACTGCTCTGGGTACTACACCAAATCTTATTGTCCAAAATGTTTTCAATCTGGTTTGGTTCCTTCCGGGGAAACCGTTTCTCCAAGTCTGCAATACTATCCTCACTGAATTCTGGTTCATGATACTGATGAAGATCTCCAATGTTAAACATATATGAAATACTCAGACTATCTGGTAACTCCACTTCATATGCATTCCCAGAACTGAACTTTCTAAAAATCTTACAAGGTCCAAACTTTCTCATCTACAATTTGTTATAAGTTCCAACCGGGAATCTTTCTTTTCTCAGATACACCATCGCATAATCACCAACTTCAAATTCCTCATGTCTCCTCTTCTCGTCTGCCTTCTCCTTATACTTGTTATTCATGTCCTCCAAATGTTGCTTAACTTGAATATGTAAGTCCTTCATGTGATTTGCAAATTCTTCTGCTTCTGAACTTCTCCAGTCTTCACTGCTAGTATCTCTTAATTCTAATATACCTCTAGGATGTGCTCTAGTAACAATCTCAAAAGGTGTTCTTCTGATACTCCAGTTTACTAAATTATTGTAGGCAAACTCTGCTTGTGCAAGAATCAAATCCCAACTTTTGGTTTTATCTCCAACTAAACATCTCAAAAAATTTCCCAAGCTTTGGTTAACTACTTTTGTCTGTCCATTAGTCTGTGGGTGAAAAGTAGAACTGAACTTCAAATCTGTCTTCATCTTCTTACAAAGTATTCTCCAAAAATAGCCAACAAACTTAGTGTCTCTGTCTAAAACTATGCTCTTAGGTAATCCATGCAATCTCACTACTTCCTTGAAAAATATGTCTACTACATGTAATGCATCTGATGTCTTCTTACAAGGTATGAAATGAGTCATCTTCAAGAATATATCCACTACCACAAATATAGAATCATTCCCTCTCGGTATTTTAGGAAATCCAAGTATGAAATCCATGCTTATATCCTCCCAAGGTCTTACAAGTACTGTCAAAGGTTTATAGAATCCCACATTCTAACTACTAACCTTTGCAACTTGACAAACTCTACAACTTTGAACATATTTCCTAATATCCTTATGAATATGGGGCCAAAAGTAATGCTCACTCACTAATGCAACTGTTTTGTCAATACCAAAATGTCCGGCTAATCCCCCACTGTGTTTCTCCTTTATTAGATTCTCCCTCATAGAACTCTTAGGTATGCACAACTGAACTGCTCTGAATAACATCCCATCCTGAATGAAGTAATCCAACCTCTTGCTTCTATCTACCGTAACCGGTTCTCTACATGCTCTCCAAGGTTCTGCAAAATCTGGGTCATCATCATACAAGGTCTTCAATTCCTCAAATCCCAATACTGTCACTCTCATCTCTGTTAGAAAATTCCTTCTCTTACTCAATGCATCAACAACTTTGATAGATTTCCTACTTCTATGCTTCAACACAAAGGTGTAACTCTACAAAATTCTACCCATCTCATATGTCTCTGATTCAACTTACTTTGACTGTTTAAATACTACAAAGCTTGACGATCCGTATACAACACAAACTCCTTAGGCAATAGGTAATGTCTCCACTTTTTCAAGACTTTAACTATGACATAAAACTTCCGATCATACACTGAATATCTCCTCCGAGCATCATTCAATTTCTCACTGAAATAAGTTACTGCTCTCCCTTCCTGACTCAAGACTGCTCCTATTGTTGTTCCACTTGCATCACAATCCACTTGAAATACTTTATTAAAATTCGGTAAAGCTAACACGGGTTGCTTAGTCAATTTCTGTTTCAACAACTCAAAATGTTTTTTTGCTCTGGTGGTCCACTTGAATTACCTTTCGATCTCCCCTCATGGTCTCAGTCATATGGTTACAAACTAAACTAAAATTTCTGATGAACTTTCGGTAGAAACTAGCCAATCCATGAAATGATATTACCTCTCCAATGCTTTCTGGTGTAGGCCACTCAACAATTGCTTTTACTTTATCAGGGTCCATCTTCAAACCATCCTCAGATATCACAAATCCCAAATAGACTAACTCATCTTTCATGAAAGTACACTTCTTAAGATTTATCATCAACTTTTATTCTCTCAACCTCTGCAAAACTTGTCTCAAATGCAACAAATGCTCCTCTTTTATCTTACTGAAAATCAGAATGTCATCCAAATATACAATAACAAACTTACCCAAGAATTTCACCAATACCTCATTCATCAGCCTCATGAAAGTACTCGATGAATTAGTTAACCCAAAAGGCATCACCAACCATTCATACAGTCCTTCATTTGTCTTGAATGTTGTCTTCCACTCATCTCCTTCTTTGATCCCAATTTGATGATATCCACTCTTCAAATCTATCTTTGTAAATTATTTGGCTCTGTTTAAACAGTCCATTATGTCATCCATCCTAGGCAAAGGAAACTAGTATTTCACTGTGATCTTGTTTATTGCTCTAGAATTGGTAAACATTCTCCATTCTCCATTCTTCTTAGGTGCTAATACTATTGGTACTGCACAAGAGCTTGTACATTCTCTGATCAAACCTTTCTTCAACAACTCCTACACTTATCTATTTAGTTCTTCATTCTCTATCAGTGTCATCTGGTGTGCAACTTTGTTAGGTAAACTAGCTCTGGGAACTAGGTCCATGCAATCACTGATACTTGTCACAAGTGGTAATCCATCAGGCACATTATCTGAAATGATGTCTTCATATTCTGTCAGCAAATCTTTTATCTCTTCCGATTGTTCCTCTTCATGCTCTGAATTCTTAGTCTTCCTAGGAACTAAGGAAAAACACACATTCTCATGTCTCAATCCATCTAGGAATTTCCTTTTATCCACCAAACAGATTCTAGCATTCGTACAAACTTTGCTCTTCAAATGTTCCTCCAAGGGAAACAAGGTTTGCTTCATCCTATTGGCCATAGTAGTGTATGCATTCTTCCTCCCATCATGTATTTCCTGTCTATCAAACTGCCAAGGTCTACCCAACAAAAGATGACAAATATCCATAGGCATAATATCACACAATACTTCATCATGATAGTTCCCAATTTTCAATTTCACCAAATATTGTTGACTTACTAATAGCTTATGTTCATCCTGAATCCATGCTATTTGATAAGGCTTAGGGTGTTTCAATGTTTCCAAATTTAACTTATTCACCATCTCTTATGAAATAAGATTATCTGAACTACCACTATCAATAACAACTTTACAAAACTTACTGGATACCTTACATCTAGTCTTGAACAAATTCTTCCTCTACAGTGGCTCTTCACCTCTCCTGGTATGACACAATACTCTCCTCATCATCAACAGTTCTCCATCTTCCAGTTTATTATCTGATCCGGTGGGGTTTTCTTCCACCACAGTTTCTCTTCCGATATTATCTATCTTCTTACACTTGAAAGCATGATGTCCTTCTCTTCAACACTTAAAGCAAGTTCCTCTAAACACTCTCCTGTCTCGTCTTCCAAAATTGTCATTCCGGTAGCCATCCGGTTCTCTCTTCTGGTAGAAATTTCTATCATCTTTCTGGTATGAATTACCTTCTTTGTTCACTTCTTTGTCCTTGTTCTAATCTGTACAGGTTCCTCTACCTCCGGTATATCCTCTTCCTCCTTGAAATATTCCTCCGGAAAACCTTCCACCTCTACCTCTGCTCATGTCTTTTGTTTAGCTTTTCTTTTGCCTTCAAAGCATACTGGTAAGCCTCTTCAACACTCTGTAGTTTGATCAAACTGAGTTCATCTTGTAGAGACACCTGCAATCCATTCAAATATCTTGCAACTCGTTCAACTTCATCATCAACATGCCTGGATTTGATATTCAACTTGTAAAATGTTTCAGTGTATTCCTTCATACTATATTACGTCTGTCTCAAATTCTGCAACTTCTAGAATAGATTCACTTGATAATCAGCTGGCATAAATTTTGATTTCAACTTAGCAACCATCTTATCCCATGTCTTGATCTTCTCTTTACATCTTCTTTTTCTATCAACCTGCAAATGCTCCCACCAAAGAGATGAATGACCTTTCAACTGAGTACATGCATATTTCACCTTCCTTTCTTCCACAGTGTTTTCAAAATCAAAATATTTCTCCATCTCTGAGATCCAATCCATCAATTCATCTTAATCCAACTTTCCATCATATTTCGGTGGGATAAAATGAGGTTTAGTATTCGCCCTACTCAAAACCCTCAAAAACCTTTCCTCATCTGGATCAACCATCGGTGGGTTTACTTAATCTGTCGAGGCTTCTTTTCCTTCAACATCTTCAATGTGTCGGCCTCTTCTTTAGGCTATCTTGACGACTTCCAACCGGGCTGCTATTCCTCGCAATATTTCCATCACAATAGGGTCTGCATTCCCATGCGCTCCACCATTCCTAGTTTCTCTTCACACCATCTTTACGCTAGTCCTCTACAGCTGCAAGTCGGATCCACAGTCTGCCACCCTACAAAAAATTTCTCAGGACAATGCAATCTCCAGAATGAAACTTTCTTTGATACCACTTGAAGCAGTCACTGGTTAGGAGGGACCTCAAAGAGATCAATCTGGACTAGTCAACAAGAGTAAACACAATGGAAACACAAGGACATGATGGAGGCAATGCAGAACAGATTGTATTATAACATGAAAACTGATTACAACCAACCAATAACAACCTGGTTACAAAAACAGGCTGACATGCCTGCTAAAACATGCTCAAAATACAGAACAAGTCACAACCAGGACCTCAAATCTTAAGATCTATCTTCTTTTCCCAGTCTAACTTCTTGATTACATTCTAATGCTCTATTACAATGATTTATATAATCCAAGAGGATCCAGTTGACCCAAAAAGGGATCAAAACCCGAAGAACAAGACCTAATGTGCAAAATCAACAAGGTCGGCCTCCGCCAAAGAAATTCCTCCGAAAAATCCAAAGGATGAAGTAAAGATCATGGGAAAAGGTCGGCCACACACCAAGGAACATTGGAATCAATGCTCAGGGCTCCGCAAGCTATGGAAGGGATCCAGTAGATCACCAATGCAAATAGGTCTAAGCAACCGGTAGTAGGAAACTACCAACTGGTAACAGGAAATTATCTCGAAAACCAATAGCGATAACTTGTCGGAAAATGATCCAAATGCTCCATGGTTTGGGGATAAGGAAGATGATCAAGTCTCCAAGTAAAATCCAACTCCATAGGATTTGGTGAGCCAAATCTGGGACACACAGAAAGAAATGTTGAAACTGCAAACAAAAACAAAATATTTTTGGTTGATGCAAGATTGCTATGAATCGGGGATGCTCCTATATCAATATAGAAGACAATGTATATCTTTCTTCACTGAATCACAAGAAGCCAAAATTGCAGAACACATAAGCATCATTAGGAGCAACAATAGATGTGATATCAATAGGAGGAGATTAAATGCAAGGCTCGAGAATTGGAATACATGCAGAACACCTAAGTTCAAGTAACCAAAGTTTTCCTTGATATCAAAATCCACACAAGCAATGTGAGCATCATCCAAAGAACCAAAGTCATCAATAGAAATAAAGTTTCAAAACAAGTACAACCGAGATGCATTTAGCCATACAGATTTGTACATGTATGATGTGACATAGTAATCCTTAGATATGTGAAATATTTCAAGAATATTCTTGGTGACAATTATACTATAGTTGATAGAGAAAAATGTTTTCGATTGGTGCAAAGAGGACAAATTCATAATGTAAGGTGCTAGAATTAGGATAGACTAAGTGTATGCTAGTATCAAATTTGGAGTAATTTTATAATAAAAATTGTGTACATATAAGTAGAGTGATTGGGTCCAATCAGACATATATCTAAACATTCAATGGATGGTGGCAAATAAGTTCCACCAAGAGGCAAAAAAGTGGCAGCATGTGTCTTGGATGAGTTTGACCAAATCTCCAAGTTGCCACATAACCTACCTAGGGGGCTTAAAACCATGTGTAGAAATACATAGGGTAATTACTTATTAAATAATAAGTAAAATATGTTCTACACTAACACCCCCCCTTTAGTGCAACTTAGGGAGTAATGATGATGATGATGGGTCTTGGCTACTAGCCATGTTAGGTACCCATGTACAAATTTCTCATACAAGAAAGTTAAGGATAAAACCCATGTAAGGACCCACACTTTATAACCCCGAAATTTTACTATTTTTTAAATTTTAATTGTAATTTTAATTATTTTTTTAATATTTTAGGATTTAATAATTGATATGCCATGTGTAAATTCTTTTCTTTCTTTCCGTATTTAATTTTTATTGTCAATTTAGGATTTCATGTATCTTTAAATGCTTAATTATTTTTATTTTTCAATTATATACGTATATTGATTAATTAATCATTTTAATTAAATTAAATTTTCTTTATTTTATTTTAGCATAATCACATTAATAATAATAAGTTTTCTCAAATATCTTAAAAAGAAGGTTATGACAACCTAGTGGGAACAAAACTTCTCTTCAAAAGAGAAATGATACAATTTGTATGTACAAGTGAACTAGAAAGGTCATAGAAGGACAAAGTGATTAGGACTACCCAAGGACTACTCTATGTACTAGTCCAATGAATGTTATCCCCTCTCATTGTTATCCCCTCAAGAGAGAAGGAAGAGACAATGTAGCTTCCCATAAGATGATGCTCAAATGCACCATGTGATGCCCTGCAAGAAAGAACCTATGTGAAGCACCTCTAATTTATCATGCAACAGGTGATATAGAACATGAACAGATAATGTGATGTCTTGTTGGATCTTTGGATGCTCTCTATGAAGCATCACTAAACTCAATGCGAGAGCTATAAAGAAGATTGGTGTCTTCAATGATGTCTTCCAAATTCGCATCATTGGAAAACATGTATAAATATTGTGTTTGATGTTTTTTGTGAAACATTTCTTGATTCATATGTAAGAAGAAGTGATGAGATCACAATGCGTGTCAAAATATTACATTGTTCATCTCCATGTAGTATTAAAGAAGCTGTGGAAATGTTCAAAGACATGACTCAATACAACCTTTCAAGAAGAATAATAGTAAGAGAAATGTGGAAGTGTTTATGAGATAACTCATGGAAGTGCACAATGACACTCGACTCAAGAAACCTCCCTTGATTCAACATTAGGCGACCCCCAAATTTTTGGCCTTTTATGACTTAGTTGTTTTTAAAATGCATCAAGGACCAATGCATAAGAAATGTCAAAACATTATTTTTTGCCAAAAAAGTGGTCAATTTTGAGCTACCAATAAAAGTTATTTAATAATTAATTTTCTATAAAATGACCATTGTTTAATACATTTGCACTAAAATTATAATTAAATGCCAAAGATGAGATCAAACTTATTATTTAAATGACTCATTGGAATCGACATGGAATATGGTTTCTGATGACTATACATTTGTCAAATTTCACAAATCCCTTTCACTACTTCTTTAAGGCTTCCCTCTCTTCACCACCCTTTCTTTGCCAAAGCTAGTAATCTGGCAATGCCACCACTATCGTTGGAAGGTCAATGCAACCACCTTGTACCCACTAAAATAATATAGAGGTAATTTTTCTTTTTCTTAATGGATTTGTTTTATTTAACTTTTGTTTTCTATGTCTATTTTTTGACTTCTTATAGTTGATGAAAAGTTGTATACAAACATTTTGCAATGGTATTAGTGTTTTATTTTATTTTATTTTTAATCTTTTTATGATAGAAAATTGCACGTGGATGCTAGTTTTGCTCTCAATTATTCAATAGGTCACAACTTGTGTCCACGTTGTCCAACTTTGGAATTCTTATAGGTGATGAAGAGTATGTTTTTGAGAACTTCATGGCGTATCAATTATTTGGTCAACTAGTCTATAGAGTTTTTTAATGTATTTGATTTTGGGCACATGGCAAACAAAAACATAAGATTTTGGATCTCATTTCAATGTGTTTTATGTAGGTGCATTGAGGGTGGTGATCATGGTGTCATGAAGGTTCTTCTATACATACAGATTTAACATGACATGGTTGTTTATATGAGTACATGGGATGGTTGTGGAGTTGACCTAGAGTTCCTCAACAACCTCTTTAGTATTATTAGATCATAGAATTTACATGTTTTAGATTAATGTTGGCTATTTATGTGAGTTTTGTAGGTTTTTCTTATCTATGTTAAGTCCATTTTTGGTTTAATAGTTTTAATGCGTTTAGAATTATGGTCCTTCTAGATGGTAAGTGGAATCAAACTTATATTCATGTCTTTGACATGGATGGTTTTGTAGGTTTTACATTATTTACTAAAATTTAAGGTTTTGTTATCTATGGAGAGAGTTTGTTGGATTGTGACTCTCATAGGGGTGGTTTTGGATGCTAATTAGTTACAGGTTTATATGCACACATAGAGAATGGTTTGAAGTTGTGTGTATCTTTTTTTATATAGAGGTGTCAGCACACAATTGATCGTTGATATTTTTTTAGTGGTTGCTTGATGGGTTCTTGAACTATGATTAAACAAGTTTGACCTAGTATTTGAGTGGTGAAGAATCTACATGATTATCTTATTGTCTTTGATTTTCTTATTATTAATGTGATGTTGAGTTTACTTGCTCTTAGGTTTACATTGTGTTGGATCCATGTTTTATTTCTTTGAGATTTACAAATTATATAGTTTTGTGGGTTATCTATATCGCATGGTGTATAGATATATTGAACATGGACTATCTATACTCATAGTTCAGTTGAGTGTCAATGATGTCTTTATGCAACACATTTTGGATGTAGACTTTTTAGATGTTATCGTGTTGCAAATTTTTGTGTTGGTGACCCATAAGCCATCATGCCACATTGGTGCAGTGAAGTAGTGAGACAATGAAATAGATGAATAGAGTATTTGCGATTCATGGTGGATTTCTTTGGGATGTTTATTCAACTTTCTTGTAAGAGTAATTTGGGTTAGAAGCAATCATTTTTTTGGAACTTTTAGTAATTGTCTCCTATTGTAGATCATGGTTTTACTTTGCTCTTTAGGAGAACTAAATGTTGCAATCTAGTTCTTTGATTATGTGGGAGCCACATCTGATCCTCAATTAAGAAATGCTCATGATACCATGAGTATATTTAGATCAATTACAGTGGGATCTTTATTAATATTGTGATATTATGCCATGGAGGATCTAAATCATTCCTTTTTGCATTTTTGGAATCATATAGTGTTCTTAGGAGCGGATCTATCCATTGGAGGTAGATAGTATTTTGTGAATAATATATAAATCATGAAGTTATTTAGATTTTATAACTTTGCAAATGAAAATTTGGCAATGATTTGATGTAGTCTTCTAATATTGAGTATCCTGGTAATTTTTCTTGGAATTTTTTAGAGGTTATAATGATGTAATTGGAGTTTGGTTGGCATGACATGGTATTTTGATCTCTTATTTATAAGGATTATGTGTTGGAATAGTGACTCTTTGATGAGATTTAACAAGAGGAATGAGGAGCCTACACTTGGAGTTGGATATGAGTTTAGCATGACCTTGGTGGGGAGATTGTTCATGTGGTGAAATGATGAATTGGTGTATAGTAGGAAGAGAAATCTCATCCCCCACTCTCAAACCACTCAAAATGGAATCATTTGATAGGTATGGTCTAATGAGATTAAATTTTGCCTCAATAGTTTCATAAGTAATATACATTATTTTTCTTGTCCACCTTTATGTCACATTGAATTAATGTTGTCTTAAAAATCATTAATTACATGAAGTGAATTAAATTGTATAATTTTGGTTAAATAATTTTTTATTAATAATATGTAAATGTGTACAATAATGTTATGAAAAAGATGTGTTTTTGTTGAGCAAGATACTTTGGTGATTCTTGAAGGATTCTACTTAGCTTTGAATTTTTTTTATGGTTTCCAGAAGTATTGGAATTAATTTTACCAACTATGGGGGCTACAAGATTCAAAGAAGACAACACCACATAGTTTCCTTAGACTTCAGAACGAAAAAAACACTCAACAATTTCAGTTTTCTCACATTGAAGTCCTCATATATGGTAGCAAGATCAACGTTCCCAACAATTCCTTAGCTTATTAACTAAAAAATATCCTCTATTAACAGTTGACTCCAATTGGGAATTTTCTTTGAAGAAACTTAACTCACTTTATACTTAAAAATAGACTTTGTATTACTTTTATATTAAATTTATGTTTTCCATTTAATTAAGACTCTTAGTATAATTTCAACAACATGTGCATGTTCGATGTGTTACTACTTTGCATGGATTTTCTATAAATACTTAGTAGTAGTAATTAATTAGACAATAATTAGTTATATTATTATCTTTATATAAAGAGACCATGCAAAAAAATCTTGATCACTGTCAATTCTACCCTATTTTAGTTTAATATAATACGTTTTACTTTCAAAAGAGAATTGTATGGCACATGTGATTATATGAGATCATGAAGAAGAATTTTGTTTGCAATCCATGCAATATTTTGAGTTGAATGTGATGATTTAAAAGGCATTCCAATATTTAGAGAGTTTGTCCATTCAATTGGAGAAAAATATATTGTAACTATAGGTAAGTATTTAATGTTTTTTGTCATGCCTGTGAAGTGTGTACCTGTTATACCTGCAGCTGCAACACAAAACACTCAATAAATCATTACAAGCAATGGTTAGAAAATTAATCAACGAAAGATAAAACCATAGCTAATCGATCTATTGCCTCCTAGTAAATGCGAGTATGAATTTTTCTCTTAGATCTGGTTATGCAAATTCCAGTGACTTGACTACACTTAAATGGAGGATTTAAATGATGAAGATGCATAATCTAGTAATGATAGCATGATTAAGCTACATTATTTCATGATTATTCTAGAAAATAAGCTAGAATAAAGATGCAATTAAGCTAAAATTGAACATGATAACAATGCTAAGAATGATTTGCTAAGAGATATATGCCTAGAGTAACAATGCTTGAATGCAAATGAGATGGGATTCGGGATGGGATCCTTTGAGCTCCAAAATGAGGTCTATTTATAGGATTTTCCAAGGCTAGGGGTGATGTGGCATGAATCAACGGTCGAGATTGTTGGCATATGCACACTCCAATGAGACATTGTAGGTGATTGAAGGTTTTGTCATTGATGGAAACCTTGCAATCCTATGGCATCGGCAAAGACATTATACTGACAAGGCATTACACCGACAAGTTAGTGCACTGGCATCAGCAGATCACACTCTCAGGACACCGACACCGACACAAAGAAAGGAAGTATACCGGCACAGAGGCCGACATGATTTTGTTATATTATTGTAAAAAATTTGTAAGCCGACTTGGGAAATTGTAAAATGACTCTTATATATAAAAGAGATCATTGTAGACATTTTGTAGGAGATGTGTAAGTGATAAGGAAAAATATAAGGTAGACCTATTATGCAAAATATAGGCTAAGGGTTATGTAAGAAGCAGAGCAGCAATCGGTACTGAATCTGGCATTATAGATGCTATTGTAAAGCAATACAAGATATTGGATTTGTATAATCCTTATTGTAAGTCAGTGAGACTTCCCATTGAGTAGTGAGCTCTAGGCAGTTGGCCTTCCTGCATGTGCAGGCCCGTATTGTAAGTAAAATTCTCTTATTGGCCAGTAAGTGGATATTGTGGGTCACAAATCCCACTGAGGTTTTTCCCACACCGGGTTTCCTTGTTAAATCCTTGTGTTATGGTGTGATTTTCATGTGGATGTTCTTGATTCTGTTTATTACATTATTTCTTGCATATTGGTACACTGCTACAATATGTTTTGCATGTTTTAAGTTAAGAAATTCTAATTACCGGTTAGATATTGATTCACCCCCCCCTCTCAGTATCTGTGGGATTCCTAACAGAGATTTGATCTGAAGATATCAATGGTTGAATTGGAGGTTGGTTGAGAAGATGTTGGATGAAAGGGGACAATTGGAGGTTGGTAGGAAAAGGGGTTGGATGAAAGGGAACATTGTCATCTCCATGGTGACAAGTGTGAAGAAGCTTCTAGAAGAGGTTAGATGAAAGGGAACACTTAGTGACAAGTGTCACAAAGCTTTGCTTATGAGAGGGAAAAGTGTTCAAGGAAAGGGAACATGGTGGGTAAATGGAATGGGTTAGGTTTAGGAGAATTTGAATTTAAAAATTCAAATAATAGGAAAAGGCTAATTAATCTCAACAACTCATAAATTGATTTGTTTTAATTAATTAGGGGATTTAGAAGAAATGAATTTGATGATGAATTTGATGGGGGGAATTAATTACTTTGAATTAATTAATCAAAGGGGATTATTGAAATGAACCTATTAAATAAATGCGTAGATTTATTAATAGGTAGATGAAAGGGGGAATTTAATCAAATTGCTTAGTGAATTCAATTAAATTGGGAAGGGTGATTAATTAAATAATTGTTTATTTAATTAATTATTTTCAGACCATTTTTAGGTGTATACATTTTGCCCCTCTTTGAAGCGAGGTGTGATGACACGTTGATTTAAAGAATAATCTTATTTTGATGTTGATATTGGTTCGATAGGATGCCCCAACTCTTGATTGATAAATTATGGTATGATGATGCCCCCTCGGGAGATCAATTGACATAATTGATCTTTGGAGTTTTTGGATTTTTGCGAAATTGATATCCCGATAGATTTGATTTGATTTCTGCAATTGTGTTTGATGAAAATGCGAGTTCTTCGATTAGCTTGATTGATTAGATTGATAAGATTGATAAATCTTGATTGATTAGATTGATAAGATCGAGATTCAGTCTGGTTTCAGGAAGGATTCATCCTGTATAAGACATGATCAGAACGTCTGGTTTCAGGAAGGATGCATCCTGTATAAGACATGAGAAAATTGATTTAGATGTGATTGATTGATAGAAATGATAAGATTGATTGGATAAAGAACTAACTATTTGTTGATATCAAGTTGCAGAAAGATTTGGATATGCTGATGTTGGTTCTGTTGAGAGGGTAGGATAAGATTTTCACTGGGTTGATAGTATCTGGAGAGATATGAGTCATCAGTCTGATTGCGTATACACTTGTGATGATACCTTGATGATTCCTGCGATAGATTGAACCTTGGATAAAAGGAGCATGCGGGATCCCATGCAAGAATGAAATGCAAGCTAAATGCAAATGAAATGCAATGCTAGACCGAACCAATCATTGGATTATTGCATTTTGTCATCATTGAGATTTTTAAAATATGGGAAGTGAGTGCAGACATCGATGGTATAATTAAACCATGATGAACTGAGCATTACTTTCCTGGATTTTGATATAGCAAGTTAGCACAAGCATCAAGGTATAATTGAACCGAGATGACCTGAGTGTTGCTAAGCAGTATTAATCATTTCAATATGTAAATCAGAAATGTCTTCAATGATACTCTGATGATCATGTCTCGAGACAAATTTTCACATATTAATGATCAATTTTCAGACAGCAGACAAGAAAAATATCATGCTTCTTCCTTGTTCGTCTAGTCAAAGACATCTTGGAGTCACTCAGAAATCATGATAGCGAAAATCAAGATAGATAATAAAAGTTGAACAATCATGTTAAAATCATTATCCAAAAGATATCATCCATGTGTTTAGGCTGACTTTGTGATAGTGTGATGGTTGATAATTTGATCTCATGTTCAACGTTGGATGTGTTTTAGTTTTCGCTTGATAAGTGTTGTCTAATTGTTTGGTCTACTTGTTTGATTAAGTTCAAAAAGATAAAAAATTTGCCCCCAGCTAGGTGTAGAGTTTTGCCCCAAGCCTAGAAACAAAGTCGTTATGATATACTCAATGATCCAAACCATGGTGAGAGAGCAGCTGCGATGCCTACGTATGTACAAATTCTTATGATGGATATGAACAACGTTGATGGAAAATGAATGCAAGCAGAAAGATGCATGAACTAACAGATGGAAGAGCTAGCCGACAGATAGCGCCTGTTTGCCAGGTTTTCACCATCTGTTTTTATTGCACTTTTTCTCATATTTGATTTTTTTTGGATCTTCTGCTTTTTCACTTCTTCTTTTTTTTTTTCCTGCTTTTTTTAGACATAGAATTTCTTTAGGTGCATGCTATTGATAGGTTCCTCGAGCTGATCTTCATCTTGTGTTGATAGCTGATATGCCCCTAATCCAAATACTGCTATGATCACAAATGGACCTAACTAGTTTGGTTCAAATTTTCCTTTCTTTTCTTGATCTGCCTAGTTGCATGGATTTTCTTTTAGTACTAGTTCCCCTACTTGAAAGATTCATGGTTTGACCATGTGATTATAGCTTCAGAACATTCTTTGTTGACATACCTTTAGATGATCAAAGGCATTTTGTCTTCGTTCATGCATCAGTTCTAACTCTTGCAGTCTACATACTCATTGTTCTTCATCTGGGATGAGACCTTTTAATGATACACATAGAGAGGGTATCTCTACTTTGATTGGCAATATTGCTTCTGATCCGTATACAAGAGAGAAAGGTGTGGCACTTGTTGGTGTGCCAATACTGGTATGGTAGGCCCATAGAGCAGGGTTCAGTTGAATATGCCAATCTCTTCCAGCATCGTTCACAATCTTTTTGAGGATTTTCAGAATAGTTTTATTAGATGCTTATGCCTGCCCATTCCCCAGTGGATAATAGGGTGTGGAGAATTTGTGCTGGATTTTGAACTTCTCACATAGCTCTTGTACATCCTGATTTTGAATGGTCGCCCATTATCAGTGATAATGGTCATTAGTATTCCATAGCGATAGATGATGTAATTCAAGATAAATGCAACAATTTGTTTTCCTGTGACGTTTATGAGAGGTACAACCTCAATCCATTTTGTAAAATATTTTGTAGCTACAAGGATGAATTTGTGACCATTAGATGAAGAAGGATTTATCTTTCCTACCAGATCCAGACCCCATTGACAGAAAGGCCAAGATGTTGCTAAAGCATGAAGTTCTTGTGTTGGTGCATGGATCAAATTCCCATGGATCTGACATTGTTTGCATGTTCTAGCTATCTAAAAAGAATCTCGTTCCATAGTTGGCCAATAATAGCCCAAGCGTATGAGTTTTTTTGAAAGGGTAAGACCACTTGAATGAGTGCCACAAATGTCGTTATGGACTTCATGTAAGGCCTTCTCAGATTATTCTTGTTCAAGACATCTTAAGAGAGTACCGTCTAGACCTCGTTTAAACATGGTATCCATGACAAGAGTAAAATGGGAGGATTGGCGAATAAAGTTTCCCTTTTGGTTCTTTGATAAGTTGGGAGGTAAGATGTTATCTTTCAGGTATGTGTAATTTTGGCCATAGCGGGAGGAATCATGTCCAATAAGTTGACAGATGGTTTGGGAATTAGGACAATTATAGGCGGGATAAAACAACTCTTCCACTAGGAATTCATAACGTTGTTGATTTTCCTTTGTTTGAAGGAGAGAAGCAAGTGTAACCATGGCGTCTGCTGCTTTGTTATCATTTCTTGGAATCTGCTCAAAAGTTATTTCTACAAAGTATTTCTTGATATCATCAACCATCTTTTTATAAGGCATTAGCTTTTCATCCTTTATTTGATAGTCATCATTAATTTGATTAATGACGAGCTGAGAGTCTCCAACTACTTGAAGTTGTGTAATATTCCATTCTATAGCCATTTTGATACCTGTTACCAAAGCTTCATATTCTGCTGTGTTGTTGGTGCATGGAAAGCTTAATTTGTATGCTTTTGGGATTTGTCATGCCCAAACTTTTGGGCACAAACGGAATATATATATATATTTTTAAATACTTAACCTAGTACAACTAACTTATTAAAATGATGCAAAACTAGTTTAGTCTTAACTATGTTTGTGAGTGAATCTAACCACTAAGCCACTTGGCAAAATAAAACATCTAAGTTACAAGCGGATTAAAAATCTCCAACAAAATAAATACTGTCTTCCATTAATAAATAATTAAAAGCTCCAAACTTAACAATTAATCTCAAATTTAATATATAATCTCTAAATTAATTGATCAGTAAGCTCTTATAGTTCTTTAATTACCTAGGGTCTAAATAAATTGTCCTAGTTATTAGCTTTAAACAAACCTATTTAATAAAATTTCCATAAATTAAAATACCTTATAAATTTAAAATTTAAAAGGGCCAACTTGACTCTACATATATCATTTTATTTATTTATTTATTTTCCAAGGGTTTATCCTACCCAAGAGTTTTAAAATCTTCCTATTAGAATGCTTCTACATTCATTTAATAATTAAAAGTGCATTACTTAGTTTACAACTAACTATTTTGATTTCATCTAAATATAGAAGTTAATTACACACACACACACACACACACACACACACACACACACACACACACACACACACATATATTTATATATAAATATATATATATATATACTTATAAATATAATCCAAAGAGAAGGGGGGGGGGTTTCTTTTCTTTATGTTATTAATTTACTTTTAAAAGAATTCTACAAGGTCACAAATTAACCCTAACTTCCTTTTTAACACCCTCCCCACACATATTTTAAAATCTATGTGTGTTTGCCCTAACCCGAAACTAGGGTTAGGGCATGTATGTTATAACATTTATATTTTTTTTGTGTGTTGTGTGTGTGTGAATGTCTCTTTTTTTTTATTGTGTGTGTGTGTGTGTATGCAGGTGGGGGAGTGGCGGCCATGGAAGGCGGCATTTTTTTTCCTTTATCATCCACGGCGGGCGCGCAGGGCCGAGCCGGGAGATTTTCCGTAGAGGAGGAAGGAGATGGCGGTGCGGGGGTGTACCGTGGGCTGCGGACAGTGTCGCCCACAGCTGTGGTGACCCGCAGACTGTGGACGTCGCCGCCCACGGCTGCGGGCTCCTGCAGTCTGTGGATGTCGCCACCCACAGCTGTGGGCTCCCGCAGTCTGTGGACGACGCCGCCCACAGCTGCGGCTTCCGCAGCCCTGTGGACGTCGCCGCCCATAGCTGTGGGCTCCTGCAAACTGTGGGCATCGCCGCCCACGGCTGTGGCCCACTCTTCCCTCCTCGCAATTTTTTTTTTTTTTTTTAAATGAGGATTTAAATACAAGCTAATATATTTCATCTTCCCTTTTGTAAAACTACCAAAATAGGAGAAATACATTTCTTTAGCAAATATAAAATACAAAGTGAATAATAATACAAATGGGTTTGAAAACCCAACTAGTATTTCCCTTCCATAGGAATACGGATAAAATAAATACACTTCTTTTCTTTTGGAAAATAAATACAACAATAGTTTTTCTTTTTTTTGTTACAAAATAAATACATTCTTCTTTTTTTGAAAACTTTTTCTGCAACATAGAACAACAACTATTCCC
Organism: Cryptomeria japonica; assembly: GCF_030272615.1. Lineage (NCBI taxonomy): Eukaryota > Viridiplantae > Streptophyta > Pinopsida > Cupressales > Cupressaceae > Cryptomeria > Cryptomeria japonica. The sequence continues at coordinate 481,454,942 of NC_081406.1, read as the reverse complement.
TTTATCTTTCCTTTTCCATCCCAAGCAACCTGCAATAAAAATGCAACTTGACCATGGAGAGCTCACCTCCTAGCCTAGGCTTACTAGAAGCCACCCCCGAGCTTGGAGAACCAAGCACTAGATAGGTCACAAACAAACAAACAAACACAACAAGCAAGGGTAAACACTCAACATACATTTTCCCATCCCAAGCTACACTCTCACCACAACTTGTGATGAGCTTTCCATGGGTGGAAGTGGACCAAGTACCATTGGGGAGATTGCAAGCATAATACAACTCAAGACACCTCATGGAAAAACAAAATACAACAAATTCACCTCTACTCCCTTATGCCCCCCAAAGGCATAAAAGCCATATTTTCTCCCCTTATGGCCCCCAAATGCATACACAAGGCTATGCAACAAGGGTCACAAAGGACACCCTTGAGATCACTCTCCATAAGGAGAGCCTCTCACCCAAGGCTGTCATACTTCTTCCACCCCAAGACCATCCTACTCTCCCAAGAGTAGGAGGCCTTGGACACTCCCAAAACAAGAACACATAAACAAAGAACATGGAAATGAAAATTTACATTTTTCTCCTACAAACAAATTACATAAACACATCTCTTCATACAAGCATTTCTTATTTTCAAAAACAACATAAACAACATAAACAAATGGAAGTAAAACCAACCTTAATCTGCCAATAGGTATGTTAGACTTAGTTGGGGATGAGCTGCCCAAATCCACACAAACTTTCCTCCAACACTTCACCAAAATTCTATCCTACAACTAATTCTAAAAAAAAATGCATAATCTCCAACAATGGAGAGTGGGTGATTACTCACTAAGTCCCCAATCCTTGCCTAAGAAGGCCTCTCACACACTTCCCAACCCCTTGGGTAAGGTGAGAGTTCCCATTGGTTGCTCTTCCCAACCTCTTACATATTACTAAAACTGGAAAGGGAAAAGGTGAGAGAGGATGGGGAAGAGAGTTTGACATCAAAAGGGAAGGTTGTCTATCCTAGGAGGAACCTTCTAAGTTGAATTTTCGCTCACCTAGGGAAAACCACTTTTTGAGGTGACTAAACAGTCACATGAGAGTAGTCACATGTTTCAAAATACCCCTAACCCATAGGTATGCCCTTTGGACCTTTGGAAAAGCCCTAAAACTGACCCTAGGAGTCCATTTGACCCCTTAGAAACCCAACTGAAGTTAACCTACGGGTCAAACCTAAGTTGACCACTCCCAAGACTCCCTACCCAAGGCAAATTTGGGATCACACTCTTGTGTTTGAATGGCTTTGGTAGAAACAAAACTCCCTCCAAGAGACAAGTCAAAATCAATGACACTAATCAGCATGTGTCAAGTGACACAATAAAATACAATATAAAAATCACACATGGAATTTGTCTCTTGTAGGTTTACACAATTAAATAAAATCAAATTAACACACATGCATCATTTACTTTCACAAATAAAATACATTACAAACGGGGTGTTGTCTCTCCAAATAGACAACCCTTGGCTTAACAAACATACATTGGTCTAGGTTTGGTTCTCCATATTTATTCCATGGTCACATGGATAATTTTCCTGCACATCTAAATTAACACATTAGTAATTCCAAATAATCACAATTATATATAATTAAATACATGGATTTCATTGCACATCAAACACTCATACATTTGACATTAATAATTCAATATCCCATTCATTCAAATTCGATTCCACATGAGCAATTATTATAATTCTTAAAATTGAACCATTCACAAAATAAGCATCCTTTTTCTATCATCAAAATGAAGTCCTGTAATTCCAATAATGACATTCACCATTTCAAAGTAATTCTATTCTAGTAACATATAAAGTTTCATCATCATAATGCATAAAATGAAGCATCAATATATGTCAATGTGATCTAAATCATGGAATCATATAGGTTCTAAATCCATAATGCATAAAATAAAGCATCCATAATAGTCTCAATATGTAAATAACAGAAAATGTCAAGCTGAGTTAGGGTAGGGCCTCACAGGATTGTATGATCTTGTGGTGTGATGAATAGAATACCTGCTCCTAATCCATGTTGTGTTCTATTATTGATGCTTGCTCCTGGACTGATATTCAGGTGATGTATTGTAAGATATGGATCGAACCCTGAAATGTCTGTATATGACCAGGTAAAATTGATTCACCATTTTTTGGAGGATTCAAAATATTTCTGCCTTGCTGGTTTTGATAGAGAGATTGCTAGATGTAGATCAGTTGTGCCAATGATAACTACCTCTGCTAGTTCTATTAGGATAGATAACATCTCTTGATAAACTTCAGGTAAGGTGTCAAATCTTCCATCTTCCGGGGCCTCGAGGAGGTTTTCACCGTTAGATTCGTCCTTTATTTTTACTTTTTCCCGGTCTAATGTTGCCAATAAATGGTTTTCAGCATTATACCTGATATTGTTTTCTTGATTTTCACTTTTACGACTAGGAGATTTAACACCCACTTGACTGGAAGATACGTTAGAGGAATCCCTAGTGAAAGTTGTTGTGGGTTTGATTTCATTGAGATATAAGGATATGTCATGGTCATTAGCAAAGGTATCAATAGCAGTAGGTTCTTCATTTTCCCAGTTGATAGGTTCAGGATAGATTAACGGTAAAGGATCTTCAGGTTGAGATGTTTCAAAGATATTAGGGGTCATGATAGAGATGACAGAGCTTTCGATATGTATGTCAATGTCTAGAACGGTACTCTCGTCAGAATGACCTCGCATAAGAAACTCCTGATCATCCTCGGTTAAGTCCATGTCAATTGAATGTGATTCTGATTCAAGTAGACTAGTTCCTAATGTTTGTTCTACATACGTGTGAACTGCATCGACTTCTACATCTTCTTCTTCCCTTTCAATTTCAAGTTGCTCTAGTTTGTTTTTCCATGATAGCAAATATTCTCTGATCCCTTGATCTCTTAGATGCATTTGTTTTTCCATGCTTGATAAAATTGATACAAATGATTGTTCCTTGGATTGTGTGCTTGAAGCTACTACCTCTTTGTTATGTGAAACAATGACCTCTTGAGCTGATTTCAAATTATTACAACACTGCAATGGATTTGAGTATGCTGATATTGTGATTTCCTATCCATTGTATGGAAATTTTAAGCACTGATGACATGTTGATGTAATAGCTTGTATGTCCCGAATCCATGGTCTCCCCAAGAGTATGTTGTATGGTAGGTCCATGTTTAGAAGTTAGCATGTTGTGTCCTTCTGCAAAGGTCCCACTCTGAGGGGTAATGCTACCATTCCTTTAGATGAATTCTCTTCTTCATTATGTGCTTTGATTTTTATCTTTTTCCGGGGATCAACTACATCTTTTGAATAGCCTAGAGCACATACAAGATTCATAGAGAAAATGTTCAAGCCAACTCCCCCATCTATTAGGACTCGTTTAACAAGTGTTCTATGAATGAGGACTTCAATTTGTAAGAGAGCGTTATGGGAATTTTGCAATGAATCAATGCTTGGATATGAAGGAGATGAGCTTTGAATAGGATCTTCTGAAATAGGTTTGATTTCCATTATGGATATCCCTTGGGGAACTTCAGCTTTGGGTGTATTGTTTGGTGAGGATGCTATGGAAGGTTTTTGCACTTTTTTAAGAAGTGTAATAATAGATGCCTTTGGAGAGTCAATTTGCTTATGGGGGGATAAACCATTGCTAGATATAGGTGCACAATTGTGATCTTTCTCATCCAAATCTTTAAGGATCTTTTTAATAGTTGCATAAAAGAGCCACCTTTCTTTGGATATGTTTTTGAATCCCTGTTAGGTTTAGTCATAGTTCAATTTTGATTCTGGACTTGTTTGATTTCTTTGATGTGTTGGCTTGTTATGTGTTCTTGTCTTTTGTTCTGGTATGTCATGTTGCTATAATCTTTAGTTATTTCCAATGTTTCAGTGATCTTATGTCTTTGAGCTCTTATTAAATAGGCATTGTGTTTGATATTGTGCTAGGATATAAAAGTCCAAAAAGTTGTTTTGGGTAAGTGATCAATTTTCAAGGTAGATACGCTAGAATGATATGACACGAAAAGATGATTCAAGTGTTTAAAAGTTTGCAAGTTTTTGGATCTTCGATTTAGGAGTGCAATGATGGTGATTTGATAAAGAATCAAGTCTAGTAGGAATGATATATCCTACGATGTGGGACAATATTATCTTGACCAAATGTTTCAGTTTCGTGATAAAGGATGATTGATCCTGATGAGAAACTATGTTTGAGTGATCAGTTTACCAAAGAGTGTGATAATGCACTTTAAGATGTTTTAGATCTTGAACTTGTTGAGGGTGAGCACTTGGAAATCTTAAGGTGTTTATCTCCGAGAGTCTGATTTTGATGGATGATAACTTGACCAAGAAAACCAAGAAGACAATTTAAGCACAAAACAACAGATAATAAATGTTTATGAATACTGTAAACTAATTAAGCAAAATGACAGACCTGAAAAAGTCATGCAAAGAAGCAATTTTGGACTGGTAAACACAGAGACTCATACGACAATAGTTCATGAACCATAAGACAAAAGATACAATACCAGATGACAAATAAAAAATTTCTTTTGAAAGAGCATAGACTCGTATGACAAAACTTTGCAAACCATACGACAAAAAAAATATCTCGTACGAAGGATCACCTGACTCGTACGACAGAGAATATGACAATGAAAAATATGTTTGTTTTTGCCGAATTTGATTAGTGAATTTTGGTGTTTTGCTTATGTTTTCCAGATTTAGATGTCTGATTTTTTAATTTAGGGATGAATATACAACAAACACATGATGTGATAAGTGACTCCAAGCATGCTAAACCCTAAGGAAATTGGCTGAGAATGAAAACCTTTGATTGCAAGCTTAGGTACAGACCCAATAGCTAATCAGAATACGACCGTTGAGTCTCACACAATGGATTCTCAACGCCATATTATCTGACTCCAAATGCTAATGGGGGCACGATATGGCAAGTGTCTTGGGAGATTTACTATCTCTCTTGCACAAAGATTATCACCCTTTTAGAGGTGAATCAGGTAGCTTCTATTTTAACCAGTACTAGTAAGGGATCTGTTCAATGCGTCGGGGTATAAACTCAATTAAGAGGTCTCCCAGCCTTGATAACCAAGGTTTGATATAGCTAAAGGTATGTAGGAGAGCTATTCTAAAGCAGTGTCATTGACTTGATTTTCATCAAATCATGTTTATTTTATAGTGGGTTGGATTACTTGGTGTTAGCTGTTCCCACTTAGGTCATTCTCCTCACACCGACCGTAATGGCTTTGAGAGTTTTTAAGCTCCTCGGGAGGGCATGCCTGCTAAAGAAATGCACTAATGAAAGCAAAATATGAGTCTAGATTTCTGATCACCTAAGAAAGGTGAGAGCATACTCGCCTATCATCACAACAACATAAGACATGATGGTTCATTTTCCTTAGCAAAATTGAAGTGTGCCTAGAAAACTTAAATGAATACACAAAGTTTAGTTGAATTCATAGGCAACCTGCAAAATAAATTTGTTAGTAGTCTTGATTGTGTTTTTGAAATTAGTCTTTGACAATGTCCTACAAAACTTGTTAGGCTGCAAAAAAATCTCATAAACAGGTAAGGACTAGTGTTAATAAATGATCAAATTGAACATGAAAATCCTAAAAATCACAGTCTGTTTGAAGACACCGATGCAAAGATTCGTACGATATTATTTATGAGATCAAACGACACAACTTTAAACTTCAGATAGAAACAAAAATAGACTCGCATGACATAGAATTTAGCAGCCAAAAATTTGTACGACATGAATTTAGCTCTCGTATGACAATGAAAATGAGTTCCTACGACACAAGATTTACTAGCCAGAAATTCATATGACATGCATTTATATCTCATACGATAGGGAAAATGAACTCGTACGACATAGGATTAGGCTTCGCCCCAGACTAGAAGGAAGTTCGTACAAGTTGGAAAATCAACTCGTACGACATTCTGAATCAGGTCCAACAGAGATGAAGTTTTGTTGAAGCTTGAGAGGCCAAAAATGATGATTCCTGCCCCACGATGGGTGCCAAAATATCATTCCTGTGAAGTGTGTACCTCTTATACCTGCAGCTACAACACAAAACACTCAATAAATTATTACAAGCAATGGTTAGAAAATTAATCAACGAATGATAAAACCATAGCTAATCGATCTATTACCTCCTAGTAAACAGGAGTATGATTTTTTCTCTCAGATCTGGTTATGCAAATTCTAGTGACTTGAGTACACTCAAATGGAGGACTTAAATGATGAAGATGCATAATATAGCAACGATAGCATGATTAAGCTACATGATTTCATGATTATTCTAGAAAATAAGCTAAAATGAAGATGCAATTAAGCTAAAATTGAACATGATAACAATGCTAAGAATGATTTGCTAAGAGCTATATGCCTATAGTAACAATGCTTGAATGCAAATGAGATGGGATTCGGGATGGTATCATTTGAGCTCCAAAATGAGGTCTATTTATAGGATTTTCCAAGGCTAGGGGTGATGTGACATGAATCAACGGTCGAGATTTGATCTGAAGATATCAATGGTTGAATTGGAGGTTGGTTGAGAAGAGGTTGGATGAAAGGGGACAATTGGAGGTTGGTAGGAAAAGGGGTTGGATGAAAGGGAACATTGTCATCTCCATGGTGACAAGTGTCAAGAAGCTTCTAGAAGAGGTTAGATGAAAGGGAACACTTAGTGACAAGTGTCACAAAGCTTTGCTTATGAGAGGGAAAAGTGTTCAAGGAAAGGGGACATGGTGGGTAAATGGAATGGGTTAGGTTTAGGAGAATTTGAATTTAAAAATTCAAATAATAGGAAAAGGCTAATTAATCTCAACAACTCATAAATTGATTTGTTTTAATTAATTAGGGGATTTAGAAGAAATGAATTTGATGATGAATTTGATGGGGGGAATTAATTAATTTGAATTAATTAATCAAAGGGGATCATTGAAATGAACCTATTAAATAAATCCTTAGATTTATTAATAGGTAGATGAAAGGGGGAATTTAATCAAATTGCTTAGTGAATTCAATTAAATTGGGAAGGGGGATTAATTAAATAATTGTTTATTTAATTAATTATCTTCATACCATTTTTAGGTTTATACATTTATTGTAATAAAATATTAAAATAAATATTGTTGTTGTTACTTGTAGGTGTGTTGTGTTAGTTATTATCTTGTCTGCATGTGAAATTTATATTTAAAATTTTGTAAGAAAATAAAAAAAATAAAAGAGTTAAAATTTTAATTATTTTATTTTTATTTGTTCTTCAAGAAAATATCAAAACAAGAATTCTTAATTGTGATTTTATCTTCTACTAGGATTTGAATTGTTAGAGGTTTATTTTTTAGCATTTTTTATGTCATTATTCTTTTGAATCCAACATAAGCATTTTCATTTCATAATTGTTGTTTTGAATTTAACATAATTATTACAATTATTAGTTAATTCTTTAAATTTAGTTGAGTATATTATTGTGTATGTTCATTTATTTTCATACAAAGTAAACAATATCTTAGGGAAGGTCTCTAAACTACCATTTTGCATACAAAATTTTGACATCTTAGGTTGACAAATATTATTATCTATTAAAGTATGAGGTTCATCACCATCTCGTTAATTTTTGGAACTATTGTTGAGGTAATACACTACACATAGATTTCAATGGGCTCAAGGTTAGGCAATCTAAGATAATAGAATTTTGTAACATGCCTCAAGTTGTAGCCCAAAAAACTTCATAATTTTTATTTTCATTGTTATAATTTTAACCAAAGGTATTATGTAGCTCATTTATATATTCAAAGACTCTTGTACATATAGGATACACATCTATCTATCTAGAATAGAAACCAATCCATATGAGACAATTATTCTTCTATCCATTTAGGAAATACATCTATCTATATAGGATATATACACTTCTCTGGTTAGAATTAGATTCATAGAAACCAACTAGAAACCAACTATGTTGTAAGTCACTGATTGAAGATTAAATTTCTCTAATGAAATTGCATTGAGGTTGCCATCATTCAAGAGTATATATTTACAAAATAATAGGCTTGAGTTTCACCTCTGAATTTGGCCTTCATTTAGAATTGATTTAAGTGTACAATGAATTTATTTTATCTCTTATTTACTTTTGTGATTTGTCTTTAAGTTTAATTATGTGATTCACTTGAGTGAATAATTTACTAAATATATTGTGTAATAAACTCTAATACTTGAAAACTCCCCAACCTCACACTTAAAAACTCATGTATTGTAAACCTCGCTCATTCACCATAATAACTATATACCCACTTCTGAAAATCAAATAGTAATATATGTAGTTCTAGTTTCAAATCTATATTTGATGTGAATTATTAGTGTGGGTACACAACCTTTTTAGGGCTCATTTTCCTAGATAGATCCTCTAATTATTACACACTAAGTGAGGCATACGATTTAAAAGGTATTTTTTAGTCATTTTTATTAATACATGTTTACTAATTTTCTCTTAAATTAGTATTCCTAATAAAAAAAATTATTTGAACAAAGATTATGTTTCCCTTTGAACTATATGATGAAAATTCTCTTTTATCTTTGAACAATAACATGATAATTCTCTTTTCTCTTTGAACTATAAGACAATAATTCTATTATATTCTCAATTATATAATGGCTGTAAGAATTGGCTATGAAGGTAGCCACCCAAGATCTAGAGACCAAATGGAAAGCAACATAATAAGAGATAAATAATATGTAACAACAATAAACTTTATTCTCATCAATGATTTAATACAAAATGATCAACTGGAATATTATTGCATAGGAGACCCCTTGGTTATATAGATAAGGTGGGAATATAGGAGTGTATAATATTATGACAAGTGTGATTAACTTAAGAACATGAGACAAAAAGTGAAAAGCTATGATCCCACCTAAAGTGGAAAATTTATAGTGTGATAACACCACTTGAAAGGTGGATGATCCACCTTAGGTGGAAAAGTGTAACCATGAAGGTGTATGTGATAATGTGATAAAGGAAATAAAGGTGGAGAAACCACATGAAGTGGAAAAACTAACATGATAATGCCACCTAAAGTGGAGATGCTCCGACAAACTCCTATGTAGTTCCCTAAGTAAGCTTAAGTGAGGTGTAATTAGGATCTAGGTGAGGAATAACCAAGGTAAAATACCTTGATTACACCAATACTTCCCCTTAAGTGCAACTTAGGGAGAATGTACACAAAATCCAACAATGAAAGATGGGTCCTAGCTACTAGACCATGTTAGGTACCCATGAATAAATGCAATGCAATCTCTCACAAATAGAGAATGGGAGAAAACCCACTGGGAAAAAGTTCCCCCCAAAAAGGGAGATGAAAACACAAAAGAAGAATGAGAAGGGAAAAACCCCATGTGAGTCAAAATTCCCCCACCTAAGAGAGAATCTAAGAGAGACCAAGTATCCCTCCCTCAATGTAGAATATGCATTAATGGTAGATGCTCCAAGCTGGATGTAGAAGCTTCTCCATAATTGTTGACAATGTTCATCCCCTTAGGAAGAAACAAAACCAAAGGTGTATGTATAAAGTCTCCCAAATCCTGAAAAGAATATATAAGAAGAAATCTCAAAATGTATGGAGTCTCTAAAAGCTACTCAAGTGTCTCCATTTCGATGTTGAAAGTTGCTCCTTCCAAATGAGGTGTACTAGGCTACACTGTTGACAATGTAGAAGCTTTTGACATTGGTAGATGCTCCAAGCTGGATGTAGAAGCTTCTCCATGATCGCCAATAATGTTCCTCCCTTAGGAAGAAAGAAAACTAAAGGTGTATGTATAAAGTATCCCCATTCTTGAAAGGAATAAATAGGAAGAAATCTCAAAATGTATGGAGTCTCTAAAAGCTACTCAAGTGTGCCCATGCCAATGTTGGAAGTTGCCCCTTCCAAATCAGGTGTACTAGGCCACACTACTAAAAAACATAATACATGATATAGTGAAGATGAATGTAAAACATGATCCAAATACTCAAGTGTCTCCTCTAAATATAAATAGACCTACTCCAAATGCTGAACATAAGTATCCACAATCAAAACAAGATTGGAAGAATGATCATGTAGAGAATGAATAAGAGGGTCAGAGTGCTTCCTCGTAACAATTGAAGAACGATTGTCTTCATCAAAGAGAAGATGAATTCCATCAATGATGTCTCTCAAATCTACAATCTAGGACTCCACAAAAAATCCTTGAATGTTTGTCAAGTAATCATCCCAAGGAACTATATCTAGAAGCCAATGTATATACTACATCACTAAATTACAAGAATCCAAAATTGTAGAAACACAAGCATCATCAGGAGCAACATTAGATATGATATCAATAAGAGGAGATGAAATACAAGGCTTGAGAACTGGGTCACATGTGAGAACAACCAAGTTCAAGTAACCAAAGTTTTCCTCGATATTAAAATCCAGACAAGAAGTGTGATCATCATTTGAATAATCAAAGTCATGTTCAAAGTTTGAAAATGAGTACAACCAAGATGCATTTAACGACATAGATTTTTACATGTATGGTGTGACATAATAATACTTAGATATGTGAAATATTTCAAGAATATTCTTGGTGAGAATTATACTGTAATTGATAGAGAAAAAATGCTTTGGATTGGTACAAAAAGGACAAATTCAAAATGTAAGTTGTTAGAACTAGGACAGACTAAGCATATGGTAGTATCAAATTTGGAGTAATTTTATAATAAACAATATATGTACATATAGGTAGAGTGATTAGGTCCAATCAGAAATATATCTCAATGCTCAATGGATGATGGCAAATAAGTTCCACAAAGAGGCAAAAAAGTGGCATCATGTGTCTTGGATGAGTTTGACTAACTCTCTAAGTTGCCACATAACCTACCTAGGCGGCTTACAACCATGTGTAGAAATAAACAAGGTAAATTACCTATTAAATAATAAGTAAAATATATTCTACACTAGCACCCCCCGCATAGTGCAACTTAAGGAGAAATGATGATGATGGGTCTTAGCTACTAGCCATGTTAGGTACCCATGTACAAATTTCTCATAAAACAAAGGGTAGACACCCAAATCTGTCCACATAATTCAAACTATTAATTAAATAAATAAGACATATTTGTTTAATTAATTCATCTTATCCCTTCTCTCACATTTAAATAAATAATTATTTAAATTCCTAAAACCCCTCACCCACTTGCATCTTCTATAAAATACAAGTTGCAAGTTAACCCTCCTCTTAATCATTTCTAAACCCCCTATCATTAGCCTAATCACCCTTTAATGGTTTGCACATTCGTAAACCAAAGGTTAACCCAAAACCCATCAATTGAAGCCTTTAATGGCTTCCTTCAAACTCTTCTTAAGACTTTAATGGCTTCCTTGAAAGTCCTCTTAAGCCTTTAATGGCTTTCGTCAAGCCTTCAAGCATTTAATGCTTTGTCCCCATCTCCTCTCAAGGCTTCCCTTGTTGACACTTGTCAACATGTGATTGGCTTAAAAGAGAGCACATGGATTGAGGATCAACACTTCCTAAATCAATCCTAACCCTTCCTCAACCAATTCAATCTCAACCCTTCATTTGCCCATTTTTCCTATAAATAGAACTCCCATTTTCTTTGTGAGGAGGACATTTTCCATTAAAGATCAAGTTGTCCATTGAGAATAAGGTTTTCCATTGTAAAGATTTTAGCAAGCATTCTCATTATTTTTTTTCATATCTTAGATCATTTGCATATATTTCTCATAGAAACACTTCATATCATAGTCAACCGTCTCCCTGTTGGCAATATCAATGAAGGAAAACTGAGACGGGGGGCTAAATCAGTTTTCACCTAATCTACAAACATAACCACAAAAATAGATCTGATAAACTACAACAATAACAGAGGTAAAAAAATTGAAATCACAATACACAACACCAAGATTTTGACGTGGAAAACCCGGTTAAGGGAAAAACCATGGTGGGAACCTACTCACAATAAGATGATACTCTGTAGTAGTATGTGAAAATATTACAATGGGTAATGCACATGCATTAAGGAACACTTCCTAGAGCTCACTGCTCAAATATAATAACCTAAAAGGCTACAACCCTCAGGGAGGTCTCACTGACTTATAATAAGATTTAGACTACAATCCAGAAGGAATGAATTGAAAGAATAACATCTCCAAATTCCTAATGACAGTTCCACTTAAGCACAATTGTCTGCTCTATAGCACCAATCTCTTCTCAATCATGATTGTCGAAGGATGAATCACTTGATCACACATACACCACTCTCTGATAGTGCAGACACAACCTCAATATCTAAATTACATGAATATGTCACCTATTTATACAATTCATTAACCTTGACAACAAGGTCGACTAAACCCTCAACTCATAATTACAAAATTACATCACACAATACAAAGATCAACCACCAGACCAATATAATGCTCAATTCCACTGGAAATCATGCAAGATCAACCACAACATGCTACACCACCAAAAATACGACATAACATGAAAACCATCACCGGATCATGAAAACCACCAATAACTCGCACAACGATCAATGCGGATCATCAAAACAAATAGGACACAATTAGGAAACACAAACAAGCATGTTAGAATCATTAGTAACAACTACACCAACACCACTTATCAAATCTTCATCGATCAACATCTGAAACTCAAGAACATAACCAATCAACAACTATCACAAAGAAAGATAACTTGCGAAGCACCAAATCATGAACCATCTAAAGTGAAGATACACAAGACCATCCCAAATATTATCCCAAAAACTTAGCTCAAGATCTTATTACATCGGAATACTAGAGAAAATACTGCTCTGCAAAGCACCAACACAACAAAACAAAACTGCAAAACCGGATCATAAAATCTTCCCAATCTACAATCACCGGAGCAATTCATAGGAATATGTTGACATTAATGCAATTCATAGGAATATGTTGACATTAATGACAACAACATATCCTAGCAGCAAAAATGTCCAACAAACTCCCCCTTTGACATTGATGGCAACATATGAATGTAAAAAACAATCAATGCAAAGAAAGAAGATATATCCAACAAACTTTCCCTAAGATCAAGACAAATAAAGAAGTTTTTCACATGATCTCTCTCCCCCTTTGACAACAATGCCAAAGATCCTGAAAACATAAAACCAAATTCTCTTCTTAAAATAGAAACATGAATCTCAGGAATCTCTCCCCCTAAAACACAGACTACTGCACCAGAGGAGCAACACCAACTCATCAATCTAGACAAAAGAATAAGACTATGAAGTCCACCAGATTGATGCAACTCAATGCATCTAGTTCTCATCAGGAGGGGTAGATACCCCTAACTTGTCTCTCAAATAGAAAAATGTATCTGCAGGTAAAGGCTTAGTGAAAATATCAGCAATTTGTTCCTTAGTAGATACATACTCCAGCTTCACTTTCTCTTCACTGGCTTTCTCTCTCAAGTAATGATATTTGATTGACACATGTTTAGTTTTTTAGTGTTGCACCAAATTCTTTGACATATTAATAGCACTTGAATTATCACAGTATATGACAGTAGGCTCATTATAGATAACTTTGATATCCTTCAATATTTGCTTCATCCAAACTACCTGAGTACAATTACTAGCAACAACAATGCACTCAACTTCAGCTGTACATAAAGATACTGAATCTTGTTTCTTACTATCCCGTGAAACCAATTTCTTACCCAAAAAGAATGCTCCACTGGTAGTGCTCTTCCAGTCATCTACATCACCAACCCAATCAACATCAGTGTAAGCACATAACATGAAATCATCATTCCCCGGATACCACAAACCATAATCCACAGTTCCCTTCAAGTATCTGAATATCCTCTTAACAATAATGACATGACTCTCTTTTGAATCAGTTTGATATCTAGCAGCCATGCACACAACATGCATAATTTCTGGCCTAGTCTGAGTAAGATATATCAATCCACCAACCATTGATCTGTACAAGCTTTGATTAGCTTTTAGAGATTCATCATTCTTGGATAATTTTCAACCAGTCACCATAGAAGTCCCAACCGATTTGGAGTCATCTAACCCAAACTTCTTCAACAATTCCTACACATATTTAGTTTTAGATATAAAAATACCTTTCCCAATCTGTGAAATCTGCAAACCTAAGAAATTTTTTATCTCACCAATCATTAACATCTCAAATTCTTTCTGCATATCACCGAAAAACTTCATACTCAATTCATCATCTCTATCAACAATAATATCATCAACAAAGACTTCAACAATCAAGATGTTATTATTCTCAACCTTAAAGTACATATTGATGTCATTAGCACCTTTATTAAATCCCAATTTCAACAAATATTTATCTAATCTAGCATACTAAGCTCTAGGGGCTTGCCTTAATCTATAAAGTGCTTTCTTCAGTTTGCATACCATGTCACCGTCAACTAATAATGAAAATCCATCAGGTTGCTCAATGTAGACTTCTTCCTCAACATCACCATTCAAAAAGGCAGATTTGACATCCATCTGATATACCTTGAAATATTTATAAGAAGCATATGCAAGCAACAATCTAACAACTTCAAGTCTGGCCACCGGAGCAAAAGTCTCCTCATAATCAATTCCTTATTTCTGTGAATATCCTTTGCATACTAGTCTTTCTTTATTCCTAACAACTTCACTGGCTTCATTCAATTTATTCCTAAATACCCATTTATTGCCAATTACATTTTTATCTTTAGGTCTAGGCACAAGCTCCCATGTGTTATTCTTCTCAATCTGATCTAATTCTTCTTCCATTTCTCTCATCCAATTTTCATCTTTACAATCCTCAACAACATCTTTAGGTTCAACTTTAGAAATCGAACATACTTCTTCAACAACTAACCTTCTTCTAGTCATCACATCTTTATTTTTATCACCAATAATCTGATTTTCTGAATGATTCAATATTACATACCTCATATTCTTCTAATTGTTCTGATTCTTAGGTTCCCGCACTTCTTCACTGACAGCAACAACATCCAGGTTAAATGTCTCTATCGGATCAGTTTGCTTCAGTTCTTCAATTTGAATAGGAGTTATAACAACATGTTGTCCATCATCATATCCACAAGCTCTTATCCCTTTTCCAAGATTCTCATCCACCTTTACATTTGCACTTTCCACTATCTTTCTTAGTCTCTTATTGTAGCACTAGTAGACTTTACTCTTAGTAGAATATCCCAAGAAAATTCCTTCATCACTTCTTGCATCAAACTTTCCTATGTCCTCATTTCTCTTTATATAACATTTTTTTACCAAATACTCTAAAATATCTCACAGTAGGAACATGACCAAACCATAGCTCATAAGGGGTCTTACCGGTATCACCTTTAATATGAACTTCGTTGAATGTGTAAACAACAATGTTAATAGCTTCTCTCCAATAGATCTTTAGAACATTCCCTTCAATCAACATAGTCCTTGCAACATCTAAAATAGTCTTGTTCTTTCTTTCAACAACTCCATTATGTTGAGGGGTTCTAGGAGCAGATAATTGTCTTCTAATCCCATGCTTCTCACAGAATGAATTAAACTCACCGGAACATAATTATCCACCTCTGTCATATCTCAGACATTTCACCTTCAATTTCGACTCAGTCTCAACCTTTTCTTTGAATATCTTGAATTTGTCTAATGTTTTAGATTTCTCCTTCAAAAAGACATCCCACATCATCCTAGAATAGTCATCAATTAGCAACATAAAATATATGTCACCCTGCACACTTCTAACATTTGTAGGTCCACATAGGTCAATATGCATAGGATCTAGCAATCTATCAGATGTATACTGCTTTCTCTTGAAAAAAATCCTTGTTTGCTTACGCAATTGATATTCTTTACATACCAGATTAGAAGGCTTAACAATCTTAGGCAAATCTCTAACAACTTGAATAGAAATGATCTTAACCATTGAATCAAAGTTAACATGACACATTCTCCTATGCCACAACCAACTCTCATCAATCTGAACAATCAAACAAATTTTCTCATCGACATTCAAATGAAAAATGTTACCTTCAGTCTTAGTTCCAGATGCAATTTCTATACCAAAGGCATTTAAGATCTTGCATTTTCCATTCTTGAATTGCAAATCATAACCTTTATCAAACCTTCAACATACTTCACATCATCAGTATTATATTTGCACACACACTCAAAAGATTATGCTTCAAACCTTCAACATACAAGATATCATCAGTATTATACTTACCATAAAAGGAAATAGAGCCTCTACCACGGATCACACATGCTTTCTCATCTCCAAATCTCACTATTCCACTATCATATCTTTCCATACTCACAAATTTTCTTTTATCACCGATCATATGATGTGAACAACCACTGTCAATCACCTATTCATCTTTTTCTTCAACTTTAGGAGCTAAATATTTCTCCTCAACAATACAACTAGTGGAATCAACAGGTACAGGTCCATCTTCTTTAATGGAAAGAAAAACAACTTCATCTCCTTTTGATTCTTCATCTATAATACCTTATCAGCAACATAATAGCATTTACTCAGATTCCTATACTTCAGGTTAGACTTGTAATGCTTATCATACTTCTCATGCTTCTCATATCTATCATTCCTATCATGCTTATCAAACTTATCATGCCTATCATATTTAGCCATTCTCTCTAGGCATCTAGAAGAAAAATGTCCCATCTTATTGCAAGAGACACATTTCAAAGGCAATTTTCCATCATACTTATCGACTCCTCTAGGAAATCTTTGGGCAATCAATGCTTCAAGCTCTTCTAGCTCTCTTTCTTGTTCTTCCATCTCTCTTCTTTCTCTTTCATATCTAGATATTATGCACTCATTAGGATCATAATTCTACTTTTCAGATACAGATGTTGATTCTCTAAATGCTATCTTAGACTTTCCATGTGATTCACCAAATTTGCTCAGTTAAAAAGCAACAATCTTTCCAACCAGCATATCTCTTGTCACTGTAGTCGCACTCCAGATCTCATCAATAACAACTACCTTGTGTTTGTAAGCATGAGGCAAAGATCTTAGTACCTTAGCAACAATTTCATCTTCTTCAAGGGTTCCAGCGACACATCTGATACCTAGGACAAGATCATTCACCTTAGCCATGAAAGTGTTTATGTTCTCATCTACTCCCATCTTCAGCATCTCATATTTTCCTTTCAAACTCTGCAACTTGGCAACTTTCACTTGTTTGTCTCCTTCATACAGGGTCTTAAGCTTCTCCCAGATCTCATGTGTGGTCTGAAGTCCCATTACATTTTTCATTTCTGAATCAGTTAGGACACTCAGCAATGCTTCCTTTGCTCTGATGTTATTTTTAGGTTCCTTGATCTCATCAGGGGTAATTGGTCCATTCTGAGGAACAAAATAGGCATTTTTAGTAATCTTCCAGTAATCTTCTCCAAGACATCTCAAGTGTACCTCCATCTGGTTCTTCCATATAGCATAGTTACTACCATCAAATCTCAAACTCTCCTTCTTAAACATAAAACTTTCCATCTCAGATCTCCTCAAGCAGTTAAGATTCTTCCGAAGGATCTAGCTCTGATATCAATTGTTGGAAATATCAGTGAAGGAAAGCTGGGGGGGGTGAATCAATTTTCACCGGATCTACAAACTTAATAGAAAAAATAGATCTAATAAACTCCAACAATAACAAAGATAAGAAAATTGAAAGCACAACACACAACACCAAGATTTTGACGTGGAAACCCCAGTTAAGGGAAAAACCATGGTGGGAACCTACCCACAATAAGATGATACTCTACAGTAGTATGTGAAAATATTACAATGGGGAATGCACATGCATTCAGGCACACTACCTAGAGCTCACTGCTTAAATATAATGACCCAGAAGGCTACAACCCTCAGGGAAGTCTCATTGACTTACAACAAGATTTAGACTACAATCCGGAAGGAATGAACTAAAAGAATAGCATCTCCAAATTCCTGATGACAGTTTCGGTTAAGCATAATTGTCTACTTTGCAACACCAATCTCTGCTCAATCATGATTGTCAAAGGATGAATCACTTGATCACACATACACCACTCTTTGATAATGCAGACACAACCTCGATATCTAAATTACATGACTATGTCACCTATTTATACAATTCATCAACCTTGACAACAAGGTCGGCTAAATCCTCAACTCATAATTAAAAAATTACATCACACGATACAAAGATTGACCACCAGACCAATATAATTATTTACATGACATAACATGGACCTAAATTAAATTTCCAAATGCTCAATTCCATCAAAAATTATGCTAAGATCAACCGCAACACGCTACACCACCAAAAATACTACATAACATGAAAACCAACACCGGATCATGAAAACCACCAATAAATCGCACAACGATCGATGCAGATCATAAAAAAAATAAGGACACAATTAGGAAACACCAACAAGCACGTTAGAATCATCAGTAATAGCTACACCAACACCACTTATCAAATCTTCATCGATCAACATTTGAAACTCAAGAACATAAGTAGTCAGCAACTGTCACAAAGAAAGATAACTTGAGGAGCACCAAATCATGAACCATCTGAAGTGAAGATACACAAGACCATCCCAAACAATATCCCAAAAACTCAGGTCAAGATCTGATCACACTGGAATATACCAGAGGAAATACTGAACTCTGCAAAGCACCAACACAACAAAATAAAACTGCAAAACCGGATCATAAAATCTTCCCAATCTACAATCACCGGAGCAATTCATAGGAATATGTTGACATCAATGACAATAACATATCCTAGCAATAGAAATGTCCAACACTCCAATCATCTATTTGACATCCTTTTGTGCTAATTCTCAAGATGAGGGCATACTTCATGTAGTATCGGGATCTTAGAGAGGAGGAGGACAAGGACGAGTCATGGCATAGGGAGCATCATGGGGAAGTATCATATTTTTTTTGTTTATTTATTTCCTAACTAAATTTGTATGCTAATCTTCTTTGATGATACTTTGAATGAATTTATCTTCATGTAATGCTTATGGTTGAAGGCTCTTTACTAGCATGATTTCATATTGGCTTATACTAGTCCTATTTCAATTGAATTTAATTTGGTGAACCTAATGTGAATAGCTCAAAATATATAGTTCAAAATGCCCTTTTCTGGTAGACATACATGCATAGTTTTGGATCACAAACCAAGCACCTTAAATTTTTGACTCAATGTCTCAACAATATTATATGTACTACTTGATTTGATTTCACTTCATGATTGATCACAATGTCTCTCATTATGATGCCTATTTATGCTTGGCATATAATTCTCTATCATTCTCTTTTTTTGAGGCATTCTATCAAACACGCATGCTGGGAGGATGTTGACAATGTTCGTTGAATTTTGATTTACACTTGCCAAACACATTTGCTTCAAAGGTTATAAAAGCCATTTTCTCCAAATAATTTTATGCATATTTTGTGACCATTAACTCCATAGCATAACATTTATTTTGAGTCATTTTGCTGAACAGTTCAAGCATCATGTCTCTGACTTTTGATATCACATGCATTTGTTTCAAAGTTTCTAAAGGCCTATTCAACAAATCTACTTTGTGAATATCCTAAAATCAATGCATTCCATGAATGACATCTCTTTGAGGCTTAATGCTCGCAAATGTATTACCCTAAAAATGGTCACCCAAACCATGGGCCCCTAATCTCGACTACATCACCAAGGTCCTAACCAGAGGCAATTAAATCAATCTTGAGAACCTAATTAATTAATTCTTAAATCATCAATGTCAAATGGCAAATAAATCATTCTATATTAATTAAATGTTTATTTAATTAATTAATCATTCCAAGTAAATCATTTTAATCAATTATCCTATTTATTTAATTAAATATCCTAGCATAATTAATTAATAAATCAATTTGCCATTAAATCATTAAAAAAGGAATTAATTTGAAAAAAGAATTAAATTTGGAAAAATGAATCAAATTGAGATAAATTGAAAAATCTCAGAAAAGCAATTAAATCAATTAAATATCAAAATTGAATAAAAATATGGAATAAATCAATTTCGTTTAAAGCTGAGAAAAGCAACCAATCACATCAATTCACCTGGATTGTGCTTCCTCTTGGATAATCTTGGTCACTCATCATTAATCGATCTTGACCATTGGTCTCTCTTTGGATTTTCTATAAATTCAGCCTTTCATCTCTCAATCAAAAAACCCTGGAGATTTATTGTTATTATGTTGTTTTTGCTCTAGGTTCTTTGAGATTTTGTGCATTGAGTATATTACCTCTTTGTTTATTGCATATTAGTTTAATCATGATTGTTTTAATTCATCTAGCTTAATCTTACATCCATTTAGCTCAATTTTATGCTCATATAGAATAAATCCTTCATCTTGGTGTAGTCTAGTCACTAGTATTGCTTAGGAAAATCCGAGAGCAAGTCTATACTCGCATCTTTTAGAAGGAAATAGATTGATTTGTTATGGTTTTTACATTCATTGATTATATCTGTCTAACCATGCATGCAATGATTTATTGAAGTGTTTGTGCCTTACAGCTTGCAGATTGCCACTTTTCAAACACACATTTTTGGCACCCACCATGGGGCTCAAGAATTTATTTTTTTGTCCTTGCAATCATTTCTTTTTATTTTCTAGGTTTCGTCTATACAGTCTCTGCAAACAGTCATATGAGTTTATGAAGCACAGAGTACTAGTTCTGAGTTTTGTCATCTGATTCGTTGGGAATACTCTTACGATATTTTATTTCTCTCATTTCATTCTTAGTTTTATCGTTTGGTTTGTTGAGAATAATTGTATGGCTCTGTGAGAAAACTCATACAAATTAATGCTCTATCGTATGGCTCTATTAGGAATATTGTATAGTCTGTGGTGAATTGTCGTACTTCTTGGTGAGAATACTCGTGCGATTTTTTGTTTTCTCGTATTAAAAACATAGTGATTTCTAAGGTTTTTCTTGAATTGAATTTGATTTTACTAATGCTAACCCCGATCTATTTTTTGTCTGCTTGAGAGATATTTCATAGCCTAACCGATTTTTTGGCAGAACGCTTGTCAAAGAATCTATCAATCAAACTTATGTCTGCCAAAGGATCCATTGCTCAAAAACAATATGACTACTGATTCGTTGTTTTTGCAGGTTGCCTAAGGAGATTCAACTGAACATTGTGTATTCTTTAATTCATTTCTAGGCACTTAAATTATGATAGGGTTAATGAATAAGTTTTTTTTTCATGTTTGAGAAGAGTCTAAAAGGTAGGAGAGTATGCTCTTGTCTGCACAGACAATAAAAAATCCAGACCCTTGAAGCTTTTTTAGTTTTGAGATTTGTGTTCCTTTAGCGGGCCTGTCATAGTGGGAAAAAGTAATCACCCTACGAGAACAACCCAAGTGAGTACAGCTAGAGCCAAGCATTCCAACTCACTATAATAAATAAGCCTTTCAGGATTAAAGTCTCAAAGGACGAGATTATTTGAGTTTTCTCTTTGAGATCTCTCGTATCGGGCATTTTGTAGGGCCTCGCGGTATCAATCATGCTTGCGTGACTACATCTTGTTTCGGTATCTTGTCAGGATATAGGCCACAATTGCACTTGTGCGACTTCAAGGGGTAATTTCAAGCAGAAATCCTTACTAAGAACTTTAAAATAGCAGCTACCTGGTTCACCTCTGAAAGGGGGATAATCTTTGTGCAAGAGAGATAGTAACTATCCCAAGATACTTGCCATATCGTGCCCCCATTAGCGTTTGGAGTCGGCTAATACAACATTGAGAATCAATTGCGTGAGACTTAGTAGTCGTATTTTGATTACCTATTGGGTGTGTACCTGAGTCTGCAAGTAAAGGTTTTCTCTCTCAGCCAACTTCCTTAGAATTAGTGTGTTGTGCTTGAAGTCACTTTATATCTTGCATGTTTGTTGTGTTTTTGTCCTGGAAACTGAAAACTGAAACTCTAAAACTGGAAAACAATAAAAAACATAAAAAACTCAGTGGTCAAAACTTTGTCCTTGTCATAAACTCTTCCCTACCCAGTCCTGTGTCGTACGATCTTTCTAGTTTGTCGTCCTACTGTAAGAGTTGTCATCTAATAACTAGTATACTTTCATACGAGTCATCATTGTAGAGATTAATCTTTGCTAGTTTGTCATACTACCAGTTGGAATTGTCGTCTGGCCATACATACACTGTCATACGAGTTATCATCATCTTTGACAGTTTTTCATCTGATAAGCCTTGTATTGTCGTTCAAGTACAGACAACAACTCGTACAAATATCTCTTTGTTTCCTCTAGGAATCCTTAAATTGTCATCCAAGTCGTATTATTTTGTCGTATGAGCCTCCGATTCTCTTAGTCCAGAAGCCTATCTTTTTGCATGCTTTTCCAAATCTGTCATACTTGCCTAATCAGTCTATAGTGAGCATATATCTGGTCTTTTTTATCCCGAGCATAAATAATCTTCATAGTGTACCCCTCTTGTTGTGTTACACAATTTTTTATATTATATCTCAGCTAGTTCAATCAATCCTACATCAATCTGATCAACATAATCTGCTTAGATCATGTCTTATACAAGATAGATCTTTCTTGAAACCATACTTTGTCTCAATCACTTTACTTAATCATTACCTCAAATGAACAACTAGCTTTGATTTGATCTTGACTTCTGTATCACTCCTACCTCTCAGTCAAGTTGATTGTAAATGCCTATTCGAACCAGGAGCTCTTTTAAGAAAGCTGACAAAAGTAAGGACAATATTACTCATTACAAACTAATCCATTCTTGCAAATAAAACCTGACATAAATCTCCATGGCTACCTTAGCTCAACAAATTAAAGATCTCAAGAGATAAATATATGACATTCAAGCCCAACAAAAAGAATTAATGACCCCTCTTGAGATAAAATTTCATGATATCAAGAACACCAGACTTCAAGAAATGCTAAAACAATTATATAAGATGGAAAAAAAAGTAATTGAAAATCAAAATCAAAATCTCATACAAGATCACAAGACACCTTCACCAAGAAAAAAACACATCTATCCCCTAGATAGACAATTTACACCTTTGGGGCAATCTATTAAGTTAGTTTTGGAAGAGCTTCTTGCACACAATCTTATCATATTGCCTAACACGACCACACGGGGATGTGAATTTTTGAGTAATTACTATGCATATTATAAGCATAACAAACATAAGACTTCAAAGTGTATGGAATTAAAACATAAAATTCAAGACCTCCTTGATGATGGTGCTATTGAAATTGAAGATCCTAATAATTCACCTAAGGAGAAACCAGATGCCATTACCAAGCATGATCAAAATTATGAACTTGTGCCTAGCAATGGCCCACATGTAGCCTCCATCTTTTCCATGATGCCTCCATCTCCTAAGGCTTCTCAACAATAATCCATACCATATCCCTCAAATAATGGACCTAATGATGAAAATTCTCATGTTGACCCTCAAGGGCTATCTCAAGGGCCATCCCATCAAATGGTTGACCAATATCTTATCTCCCTATAATCCCATGATGATCCCCTTATACCTTTCCATTTCTTCCAAGATAATCCCCTTCCATCTCAAGAGAAAATAATCATTCCAAATCCCATTCCTAATCCACTTCCTAAAAAAGATCATGATGCCTCTTCCACCTTTCCAAATGATCCTATTCAAAATGAAGAGTCAAACACCCTTCCTACTCTATCCAATGGTCATCTTCCATGTCAAGATCAAAGTATCCCTTCATCTACTTTTCATAATCCTCCATGTTCACCTCAAGGATCCATCATGCCTACAAAACCCTCTCATGATCCTATCATTCCCTACATACCTCATAATGAACTCGCGTCATCTTCCCAAAGCAAAGTGTATCCTACAAGTCAAAATATTTATAAAGGCAAAGGGGTAGAACATCACAAGCAAGAACCCCTCCATATTAAAGAAGATATTAAGGGTCATGGCCTCAATGACATTCCTCAAGATGTTGGTATCCCTACTAAACCAAAATCCAAATACATGCCTTCCCCTTCATCTCTTCCATCCATTTTAGGACCCTATATCCCTCTATCCCTTATGCAGGATCAACAAAGGCATACATCTTCGAGCACCTTCCAACCATCCAAAATACCTCCATATCATTCCTATCCATCTACTCATTCTTTTCCTTCTCCACACAATTTGGATGCCAAGTATAAAAGTCACAAGTCAAGTAATCCACATGTATTCAAGGATCAACTTGTCCCATCTAATCGACATACCAAAACAAAGAAAAAAATGATCCAAAAAGAAGAAGAAAAATCTAAAAAGACACAAAGGCCCACTGAGAAAAAGAAAGAAAAATCAAAAGTTATATGGGTTCCTAAGGCACTTGTAGAAGCAATGCATTCCAAGGAACTACAAAAGCATGAAAAATAAAAAACCATGTGGATCCCTAAGCGGCTCCTTGAAGCATAACAGTCTAAAGAAAAATCTAATTGGCATCCAAAATTGATGTTCATCCATACAAACTTTACAAATCTATTTGTCCATCACCTCCTTCATCCATTTTGGATCCTTATGTCCCAAATCCCTAGCTGTTCCTCCATCCAAATCTCAAAATCTAAAATCCACTTTTCCTCCATTACTCCACCACACCTCAAGATGTGTGCCAATGTTGATCCCACCAACATTTCCATTCACTCATGCACCAACATTTCAATATCTTATTCATTATCCAACACCTCTTTTTCACTCTTCCATCCCCCTTATCCAATCCTTTGCATAAGACTTTACCCTAGTTTCATCACAAAATCCAAAAACTAAGGAAATCAACATTGGAGATGTTGAACATGTACACTTAGATGAGTCCTTATATCTTATTGGAAAAGACATCTTTATCCGACTCTTCAAACAAATACCAATGAACTACCTACAAAAAACTTCCTAACCTTATGAACAACATGCACCTTTCACGATACTATATCTAAGGGTTGGGTTAGTTTCAGTTTTGCTTTTTGCATTGCATATCATTTTATTCAAAGCACTGCATCACATATAGTTTCTTTTTTAAATGCATCGCATTCACAAAAAAATTGCATTTGCATATAGCAACATTAATAAAACAAGGCAATTGTACAAGTTTATCATTTGTTTCCATTCAATACAAACAAGGTTCGTCTCCTTTCTTAGATATTCGGATATGAAGTCTTTGAGGTCCTAAGGTCATTCATTTTCAAAATCACCACATGACGACGCTTTACTTATGGTTGGGTAGTGATTTCACTATTTGAGACTTGTTAACCCAAAATCTATCAATTGTTATATCTCAAACACATTAACAAAATATCAAATTCATTCTAGACACCTAGTTGTTCATATGACTAGTGAAAAATCTAAAATTCTACTTCAGCGCCGATGTAATTGTCACACCCAAGTAGAGTTCATTACTTACAAGTCAAGGCAAGAAAATAAAAAAGAAAAAGTGATATGCCAAATATTCATCTCAAGGCAAAAGAGCAATGATATATAACTGACATATCATGCATACAAGTGTGACAAAAATCTTGACTATGGGAACATGTGAGTAACTCCATCAGGGCTATGAATGCATGCTGACAATGGAGCAATATTTGAAAAATTAAAGTCTATAACCTCGTCGAAGCTCTAAAAGCTTGCTAGCAGCGAGGCTCTATTTGAGATTCTTTTGAAGCTAGAATAATCCACGTAGCTAGTCATATAGGATGCTAAGGATCTTTAGTGAATACAAAAGTAGGAATTAACTCATTTGCACACACACGAGCAAAAGAAGATAAAAGTTTCAAAAACCAATGGAGAAGTTCTCTGCGTCTCCATTTGTAAATCCTAGTGACTAAGTATGTTAATTTGGATGTTCCAAGGGACCTTAAAGATAGATTGACCGCTTATCTATGAAATGTTTTGTACCTCCAATTCAATTGGTGTATTATGAAGTGCTAAACAAACACAGTCATCCTTGTTTGAATAGGAAATGAATCTTCATCATGCATATTGCATTAACATAGGTCATATCAAAAATTCATTGTCTCCACATGCATTATGCAGATCATCATGTCATATAGGTCTGCATATTGAGAGCATAGCTGAAAAAATCATAAAAATCATAAAATGTCCTAAAAAAAAATCCTAAAAAAAAAATTGAAAAATCAAAGCAAGAAATCATAGACCATCCATCAAACCAAATCAACAGCAGACAAACTATCAAAGTCTACAATCAAACTTATTGCATGTGTTGTTAATCAATCTATCAAACTCTATCAAGCATTAACATGTATTATACAAGGAAGGGTACACTCGAAACCAGATAGATCAGTCTTATACGGGGTACTTACTCTTTGAAAATAGACATTCCTATCAATGATCAAACAAATCAAAATAATGACATATATCAGTATGGCAGCTGGATTTTTCTCCAAGTTAGTCTTATTTCCTATTTTATTTCTCGCTTTCCTGCATCTTTTCTTTAGCTTGTACATATCTTTCAGTCGCTTTTGTGACACCTTGGTTCTTCTTGGAACCATCATGGCTTGAAACTGATCAACATCCTAGTCTTAGGGTAAATGACTGATCAATCTAAATGTCTTAAGAAGTTTAACTAAGTCATCTTTCTATCGGTAGTACCAAGTCATCCAATCTGAGTCAATCAACTGTCTCCAAACTATTGTAGAGTTTTACCACTGAGTAAACAAGCAAAACAAGAACACTAAAAACAATCACTAAAACTGTTTAAAATCTAACGTCAATTTTCTAGTTAAATTTTCACAATGTTGACCACTTGACACTTTCATCTTCGCGTCAATATTTACATCATTCTGCACTCAAATCTTTTCTAAATCAACTCTGATCTCAAATTAATTGTCGTGCTTAGCTTATCATCGATATATCATTTTATTAAATAAAATTGCCTAAAATCACTGTGATCTCGCTATCTTTCGATTTCGCTCCCGAGGGGGCATACTCATTACATCAACTTTATCAATGATTAAATCATCAAAAAGTTAATAAATTTTTCAAATCTTCATCTAAAGTCAAGAAGAAAATATTTTCAATCAATCTCTAGGGGCATATCAAGTTTGTCCTCATCTAAATCAAACTTCAAATCGGTGTCCAGTTTCATTGCATCAAAGCAAGTTGGACATTATGTTTCACTAATTGGTTCTTGTTCAATCAAGTTCAAAATTGGTTTTATCTCCTCGCTCAACCAGTTCTAGTTCAATCAAGTTCTAGATTGGTACTCGTTTCTTGATCCATCAAGTTCAAGATCGGTATCTCACTCTTCATCGACCCTAGTTCAATCAAGTTCAGGATCGATATCACTTTATGTTGGTATTTTGGTATGGTTTTGTCATTGATGTCAACACCTACTAACACTTATCAACTCTGGCACTTTGAAGAATCAACAACATTCACCGACAAGCAAGTGACTTATGCATAGTCACCAGTATCTGGTACACCGATAGGATATAATGTTCACGGGCACTTGGAATGGCATGGAAAACACTTGGTTATGTCGAAGACACCGTTTGGACACTTTGTCTTGGAGATTTGTTCATTGGCATATTCATATTTGCATATTTGTTGTTACCAACAAATAGGTCCAGGTCATACACTGACAGGTTTATCTTTTCCAAATGAGCATGACAATCTATGGAGATATCTTATTATTGTTGTAAATACATCAAGACAACATGTTGAATCAGTTATTGCATTAGACATTGTTTTATTTGTAAATTGATACTATTGTAATATCTTTTAGAGCCGACCTACTAAAATTGGTCTTAGGTTATGATATAAATGTAAGATCTTATTTGTAAGATCAGTAGTGGAATGCAAAAGTGAAATTGTGTGAAGGTATATGCGAGAATAAGAAGAGCTATACACGCAGACATCATTTGAAGGTTGAAGGAGGGTTTTTGTGAAGATAATCAGAACTACACCGGTACTGAATCCAGCATAGAAAGATGCTGATTTGAGCAGTACATCCTTATTGTATTTAACCATCTAATTATAGTCAGTGTGACTCCTATTTGTGTTTGAGCAGAAAGATCTAGGCGCTTGGCCTTTCTGCATGTGCAAACCCCATTTGTATACACAAACTATCTGCAGTAGTATCATCTGATTGTGGGTAAGGTTTCCCACCATGGTTTTTCCCCTTACAGGGTTTCCACGTAAAAATATTGGTGTTATGTGTTGTGGATGTTATTGTCTTTCTATTTCATGCACTAATCTTTACCGGTACTATAATTAACTGATAAAACTGTCTACCAGCAAAAAACACTGGTTTACCGGTATTAATCATTAAAGTTGGTTAAGTTGTTTTGGTTTGAATTTATTTGACAATTGATTCACCCCCCCCCCCTCTCAATTGCCTCCGGGACCTAACAATTGGTATCAAAGCCTAGTCCTCTTTTTGCAGAAGTTTAACAGCTTGAGGATATCCAATGTCTACTAACTATTTCAGGAAGGACAATCCTAAACTTGATGGAACCAACTATGGCATATGGAAGATCAGAATGGAGACACGTCTAAATTGCATTGGAAAGGACATCTGGGATGTTACAAAGAATGGCTATACAACTCCTACAACCAGTCAACCTAATCCACCAAACTTGGCTAAAGATGAAGAAAATGATTGCAAAGCAAGAGACACACTTTTGAGCGCATTAACAGATCAGAAAGTCATGGGATTATCAGATAGATCAACTGCTAAAGCTATTTGGGATCATTTGGAAACACTGAATGAAGGATATTCCACAGTCAAAATTGCAAAACTTGAAAGCTTCCGGGTCAAGTATGAAAATCTAAAAATGGAAGAAGATGAAAGGATTTCTACTTTTATGGAAAGAGTAAATGAAATTGTTTTGGGTATTAAATGTTGTGGAGGAACCTTAAGTGAAGATGAAATTATTTCAAAAGTTTTAAGAGGATTGCCACCGGCATATAAAATGAAGGTTACTACTATAAATGAGTTAAGAACAATGCCTAATACATCAGTAACTAGGGATAAATTGATTAGAAAACTTTCAGCCTTTGAAATTGAGGAATTTGGTCATGTTGCTACTATAAAGACAAATTTAGCTTTTAAGGCATCAACATC
The DNA here is from genome assembly GCF_030272615.1 of Cryptomeria japonica. Classification (NCBI taxonomy): domain Eukaryota; kingdom Viridiplantae; phylum Streptophyta; class Pinopsida; order Cupressales; family Cupressaceae; genus Cryptomeria; species Cryptomeria japonica. Next base: position 481,425,656 of record NC_081406.1, on the reverse strand, counting down.
ATCTGCACCATCATTTGACAAGTTTGATTGGAAATCCTTTTATGCAAGAGAACTTGAGGAAAGCAGGAGAGAAAATGAAGAACTTGAAGAACTATTTGCAAGGAAAATGCCTAAAGGTCCGATTGGAAGTAAGTATGAAGGTAAACCACCCTTTAAATGCTTTAACTGTAATAAGATTGGTCATATGGCTACTAGATGCCTTGATAGACATGCTAGACTAAGAGAAGAAGCTAGGAGAACATACAAGCCTAACCCTAAATATCAGAGATACATATTTAAGAAGAATAAAGATAAATCTTGTTATCTTGTTGATGAAGGAGTCACTGATGATTCTAATGAAGATTTGGTAGACAATGGATTGGTTTTTGTTGCTATAACAGAAGATCAACTGACACCTACTATTCAACCAGTAGAGCAGGCCTTGGCAGCTAAAATTGAAGTTAAGGATGAATGGATCATTGATTCAAGATGCTCACATCATATGACTGGTGATAAAAGCAAATTCTTGAACTTTCAGGAATATAATGGAGGCTTAGTAAGATTTGGAGATGATAAAGCTTGTTTGATCAAAGGTAAAGGTACAATATCTCTTGATGGTAAGCATAATACTGACAATGTTTACTATGTGGAAGGTTTAAAGCACAATCTTTTGAGTGTTGGTCAATTAGTTGAGAAAGGATTTTAGTTACAATTCAAAAATGGAAAATGCAAAATCATGAATAGAACTGGTTTGGAAATTGCAACCGGTAATCAAAGTAGAGGTAACATCTTTCATTTGAATAACAGTAAAAAGACATGCTTGATTGCACATATTGATGAAAGTTGGCTATGGCATAAGAGACTCTGTCATGTAAATTTTAATTGCATGGTAAAAATCAATACTACTAAGGTAGTTAGAGATTTACCTAAAATTGTCAAACCTCACAATACAGTATATAAGGAATGTCAATTTGGAAAACAAGTTAGAGCTATTTTTAAAGTATTCCAGAAAAATTAAATAATGCTCTTGACTTAATTCATATTGATTTATGTGGTCCAGCTAGAACTAAAAGTTTGCAAGGTGATAGATATTTCATGCTAATCATTGATGACTACTCTAGAATGTGTTGGGGTTACTTTTCTCAGAGAAAAATTAGAAGCACTTGGAAATTTCAAACTATTCAAAGCAATGGTAGAAAATGAAATCGGTAAGAAAATCAAATGTCTGAGATCAGATCAAGGAGGAGAATTTACATCTAAGGAATTTAATGCATTATGTGAAGTGAATGGAATTAGAAGACAGCTATCAGCACCCCAGACACCACAACAGAATGGAGTTGTAGAGAGGAAAAACATAACTATCTTGGATGCAGCTAGAAGTATGTTATTAGAACAAAATCTACCACATGTGTATTGGAGAGAGGCAGTAAGCACAATGGTCTATACATTCAACAAAGTTCACATCAAAGGAGAAACCGGTAAGACCCCTCATGAACTATGGTTTGGTATTATTCCTACTCTTAAATATTTCAGAATATTTGGAAGCAAATGCTATATTAGAAGAGATGAGTATATTGGCAAATTTGATCCTAGAAGTGATGAAGGAATATTTATTGGTTATTCATCTAAGAGTAAGGCATATAGATGTTTTAACAAGAGATTGCAGAAAATTGTTGAGAGTACAAATGTGAAGATTGATGAACAATTCAGAGGAACTTCAAGGTATACAGACTCTTAACCGGCAACAAAGATTCTAACAAATGTACCTACATTGAACCCATCGGTACAGAATGAAGATCCAGTTACACCGGTATCATCTAAAAATTCCACAGTAACTAAGGAACAAAAGCAAACGAAGACACCTCGGTATGTAAGACTGAATCACTCTGAAGATCAGATAATTGGGAACAAGTATGAAGGAGTTAAGACAAGAGGAAGACTGACAAATGAAGAGGTATGTCTTATTTCTCAAATTGAACCATCATCAATTAATGAGGCATGTGAAGATAAACACTAGATTAAAGCTATGGAAGACGAACTAGAACAAATCGAGAAAAATAACACATGGACATTAGTTCCCCGGCCTAAAGACAAAAATGTGATTGGAACAAAGTGGGTATTCAAAAACAAACTTAATGAAGATGGTAAGGTAATCAGAAATAAAGCAAGACTAGTGTGTAAGGGATATTCTCAAAAAGAAGGAATTGATTATAATGAAACCTTTGCACCGGTAGCTAGAATTGAGGTAGTTAGATTATTCTTGGCTTTTGTAGCACACAAGAACTACAAAGTATATCAAATGGATATTAAATGTGCATTTCTGAATGGAGATCTTGAAGAAGAAGTTTACATTGAACAACCTGATGGATTTTCTTTGACAGATAACAAAGATATGGTTTGCAAGTTCAGGAAAGCTTTGTATGGATTGAAACAAGCTCCAAGAGCTTGGTATGCAAGATTGGATAAGTATCTTTTGAAGATTGGTTTTTCTAGAGGTAATGCTGACAACAACTTATATTACAAAGTGACTAATGATGACATCTTGGTTATAGAAGTTTTTGTTGATGATATAATCTTTGGAGGAGAAGATGGATTATGCAAAGACATTTCTATTAAAATGCAACAAGAATTTGAAATGTCTATGATTGGAGAAATAAAATTCTTTTTAGGATTGCAGATTTCATAGACTGATAAAGGTGTATTCTTGAGTCAATCAAAGTACTTTAAGGAGTTATTAAAGAAATTTGGGATGGAGAACTCCAAACCGGTAAGCACACCTATGAATACAAATGACAAATTATCACTAAGGGATGAATCTACACCTGTTAATCCAACTAGGTACAAATTTATGATAGGAGGTTTACTATATTTGACACAAACAAGACCTGATATCATGAATGCAATATCTATTGTTTCAAGATTTCAGAGTAATCCTAGAGAAAATCATGAATCAACAGTAAAAAGGATTTTCCAGTACTTACAAGGCACTACAAATCTTGGACTATGGTATGATAGAGATGAAAACTTTGAATTATATGCATACACAGATGCAAATTGGGCAGGAGATATGGATGATAGAAAAAGCACCACCGGCGGAGCATTTTTTCTTGGCAGCAAATTAATTTCTTGGTTGAGTAAGAAACAAAGTTGTACATCTTTATCAACAACTGAATCAGAATATGTTGCAGTAGCAACTAACTATACACAAGTACTATGGCTTAAGCAAATGTTGAAGGATATAAAGGTAAAATGCAAAGAACCTATTACTATCTATTATGATAACACTGCAACAATTGATATATCTAAGAATTCGATATTACATTCTAAAACCAAACATGTTTCTATCAAACTGAATTTTCTAAGGGAGAATGTTGAAACAAAAGAAGTAAAACTAGTTTATCTGAATACTAAAGAATAGATTGCAGATATTTTCACTAAACCTCTGCCTAAGGAGACTTTTGAATATGTTAGAGACCAGCTTGGGGTCATACCCCCACCGGTAGAAAATTAGACAGTTGATGATAGTCATCAACCGATAGAATTAACAGAGAAATCTTTTACTCCGGCTTTGATGAGAAAGCTACTTCTCAGGGGGAGTAGTTGGTGTAGACACCCAAAATTGTCATGTCTAATTAAATAAATATTTTATTTATTTAATTACTTTAGCCCAATTCTTCTATTAATTAAATAAATCTTTATTTATTTAATTAATTCATTTATCCTTTTCTAGCCTTATTTCTCATTTAAATAAATACATTTATTTATTTAAATTATCCTTTTCCTAAATTAAATAAATATTCTTATTTATTTAATTATCCTACTTCTTCTATTAATTAAATAAATCTTTATTTATTTAATTAATTCATTAGCCTTTTCTACCTATGACACATGTCATTCATCTCTTAATTCATACACTACCTACCCCTTTCATTATTTTATTATTTCGTTTACCTACCCTCTAATCATAGCCGACCTCCTTTTACACCTCTCAATCTTATCCCTCCATTTCATATTGTGTCTTCTATTTAAGGAGATGCCTTCTTCATTATCAAACCCTAATCAACAATTTGGAGGACTTGACTACACTACGATCCTACTTGCAACCACATTCCGTTCTTTGTTGAGCTCTTGTGCATATAAAATCTGAGAGCAAATATATCAAGCAAGATCAATGGAGATAGGAAGAATGGAGATCAAAACCCTATTGGACATGTGATGGTATAATCTTTGTGATTTCATGTGATTTGCATTGTCTTAGGTAATCTTCATATGTTATGGTGGATCTTTGTTGATTGTTAGGCTAGGGTTTTGTGGTTGAATTCATTTAGCCTTTCAATATTGTTATTATTGTTATCCATTTTCACCATATACATTTTGGCACGCCCGGTGGGACCCTTGTCCCTTTGCATTTAACCTCCTTGTTGTAGATCTTGTGTTTTTGAAGTTGCAGATCGGACATTTTCGGCAGCATTTTTGGTATTTTCGCGTCTGCGCACTTTCGGATCGCATTTTTGATTTTCAGGCACGTCTGCGACAACTGTATCCGCGTCTGTGTTTTGGTCATATTTCATTTTTGCAGGTTCCATGGAGGCGCGTCTGTGTTACTGAAACGCGTCTATGTCGTTTTCACCCGCGTCTGCGTACAGAAAGCGCGTCTGTGGTTTTTAATTGCGTCTATGTCTCACAGAACTGCGTTTCTATTTCGGAGTCGCGTCTGCGTTGGTGGTAATCACGTCTGTGCATTGCCTGTTTCAAAATTTTGGAAATTTTATTGATTCGGTTTTTGGATTTTGCATTTCGGGTTTCAGATCTGGTTTATTTTGGACTAACATTTTCAGATCTAGCTAACACAATTGGTGCAGTTTGCCTTGGAAGCTAAATCATTTGGTTGAAGGCCCCTATTTTCACAAAGTCTTTTGGGTTTTAAAATTTACCTAACTTGTGTGTCTGCAGGAAGGGGTGATTATTTCAAACAACCCAAACTACTAACAACTCTTTGTTGCAGGTCCTTGGCAAGGGTTTTTGGATTTTTATTGTGTGCCTTGTTTTCATAGACTGGCAAACACTTCCATTGGTGCACTAAAATTGAATCATTGTCTTTTGTGTCTTGAGCAATAGGCTCTTTTTGTTTAATCTTTAGAGGGCCTGTCTTCCCGTGTGGTCATTAGGACTACTAGTGAGAAGAGAATGACCCAAGTGGTAGCAAGGAAAACCCACCTCATCCGAACCACTATAATCAAATGTATTCATGGTGAAAACTATGAATAACGTGTGCTGATTAGTTCATACCGACACTATGTCTCCCCATAAACCCGTTTGATCAAATTTATTTGATCATTTGTAGGGCGTAACCCCTACCGGCTGGGAGCCTTCTGTATTTACAGAGCTGAAAGTGTCGCATGTATGGCCACATGAGCGGATGCCCTTACTAGCACCTTTTTGTTTTAGAAGCCCAAATCCTTCTAGTTGTTGGGGCAGGAGGTCGGACCTCTGGTAGCGGCCCACACACATACGGTTCTTAGTAGAGATACAAAGTTCGCCATGGGGAGTTTTCATGGGGACTGATGCTTGGCTGACCCGAGAAGTGAGTGCCGAGGGTGGAGCCAGTGAGGTCAAGCATCTAAGTATCCGCTCTGAATAGCATAGCCTCGGGGGTAAAACCCCATGTGGGATCAACAACTATTGTCTTGGCCAGCCATAAGAATTGTGCTTGACTTATTTTAAACATTCAAAACATTCAAGACCAAACAGCAAAACATTGTGTCTTTTGTGTCTTCAAGTGTATGCAAAACAATTTTACATCAAACAACACACTTTTCTTGGAGTCATTGTCAGTCTAAACACTTTCAAACATTGAGTCCTCATCGACATTGTGTCCTCTTGTCACGAAAAATAGTCAAACAGTCAGATTGAGTCACAACAAAACAACTTCACAGATTGGAAAAATTGCACAAAATTTATAGAAACGTGTCTGTGTCTGTTTTAACCGCGTCTGTGTTGTCTAGGCGCATCTGTGAAGGGCAGAATAGCGTCTGTGTTTATAACAGCATCTGTGTTGAATATAAGAACGTCTGTGTCAGGAAACCGCGTATGTGAACTATACAGTCGTGTCTGTGTCCAGAATTGAAAAACTGTTACAGTCCAGCAAGCAAATACAGTCAGTTTCAGAAATCTTGAGCTTCCTAGGTCATCTCTCTAAGGTTTCATTTAGCATTCAACCTGTCCTTGGGTCTCACAAAGTCCATCATTTCTTTACATCTCACTTTACATTCACATTTGTCTAAACTTGAGTCAAAAGGTCACTTGCTTGTCCTCATCATACTTTGTCAACATACTACATACAACAACACTTTGCCAAGTGGTCCCTCATCAAGGTTTCTTACCTTTGGGTCTCATTTGGTTTTACTTAGAGTCAAGGTCAGCTTACCTCATCAAGAGAAACTATCCTCTCTTTGGAAGTCACACCTACTCTACTACATACATACTTGGTCTTACACTTTGGACATTGCAAGTACACTTCAGACTCATTTACATTCCATTCAACTCTTGGTCTTCCATACTCTTTCCATTTTTCATCTAGTCTCTCACATCTTGGTCAACACCTAGTTCATGGTTGAAACCCGTCTTCAAAAATCTAGGAGAGAAACTAAAGAGGCTCAAGAGTCCGCAAACATGAGTTCTTATGAGTATGACAATGATATCTTTTTCAATTCTGATCATACTACATTACCTGACATGGATACCTATAGAAACAATCCAAATGTTGAGAACATGGACACTATAAACAACAAGGCTACACAAAATGACAATGTGGAGAACTTTTCAGTACATTTAGCAGATGTGGAAGAATCCATTATGAATCCCCATTTCAATCGATTGGTTGAGGAAATAATGAGGAGAGATAGACAATACTTCTTACACATGATGGCACAAAGTGGAGCCAAGATACCTCATGATTTTGACATGTCTCAAATAATGAAACATAGACCTTTGCAACAACCTCACTCCAATATGGATCAAAGGAGACCTAATAGTGGAGGAAATAGAGGACCACATATGGTACCTGAATGACCATTAGCTTTGCTTCAAAAACCAGAGGTCCCACATACACATGGTCAAACATATGATACTCACCTTCGCAGACCATTATGGAAGTCTTATGGAGAAAAATATGCTCAATCACATATCAATGCTAAGGATCAACCACCAAAGCAATGGGATATTCCAAGGCATGCTCAAAATTTGGACACAAGGAAACCTCATGTCAAATTTGGGGGCAATACAATAGAACATGACATGCCTGTAGAGTATGGTATACATGCACAAAATATATATGGTGTTCCTCAACATGAATCTATACCAAGTGGTCCATATACGCAACATCACTATAGACCTCCTCCATATGAACATGTGTATGATCGATATCATCCATATATGCAACATGTACCTCCTCCAATGGGTACCTCAAACATAGGATATGGTCCAAGAAGTCGATCTCCACCTAAGAGCAGTTTGGAACAACAAATCAGGGACTTACAAAAGAAAATGGAGGACATAAATACACCAAAGCCAACATACACAATGAGAGACATATGTCCTTATCCATTTGACAAGAGCATTCCAATGCCTCCATTTCCTACACACTTTGTGACACCTAAATTTGATAAGTATAGAGGAAAAGGGGATCCTAAGGCACACATAAGACAATTTTTCATAGCTTGCATTGAAGTAGCTTCAGAAGAGACATATTTGATGAGATTATTCCCACAAAGCTTAGGCGATCAAGCTATGGAATGGTTCTCCCAACTCCCACCTGGTATTAAGTCATGGGGTGACCTAGCAGAGGCATTTATTCAACATTTCTCCTACAATATAGAGACAGACATATCAGTCACTACTTTGTGCAATACTAAGCAAAAAGAGGGAGAATCTTTTGCATCATTTTTACAAAGATGGAGAAATCTAGCCAGCAGATTCTCTTGTGAGATTCCACAAAAACAAATGGTAGAGATGTTCACCCAAAATGTTAACAAAGAGATTGGTTATGACTTAAGGAAAGCTTGTTTGTCCACCTTCAAGGACGTCATTGAAAAAGGCTTAGCGACAGAAAAGGTCCTAATTGAACAAGGAGTCATTAAAATATTCAAGGAAAACAAAGATGACTTTAAAGGAAAAGACAAGCCAAGATTTTGGAATAAAAACAAGAACACAGTCAATGATGGTGTTGTTGATGCCAACACGGTGCAACCCAAATTCATCTTTTCAGGATCAAGTTCTACAAACAATCAAGTGAATACTCAAACAACTTCCAGGTCACAAAGGAAGTACACTCCTTTGGGAGAACCACTTGAGTCAGTTTTCAAGAAGCTGGTGGCAAACAAGGTAATCACAGTTCCAGATTTTCCTCCATATGAACCAAAGGTCAAACCAAATTGGTGGAATGATGATGAGTATTGTGAATTTCATAAAAGCAAGGGTCATAAAACAGGTAATTGTCATCGACTGAAGAATATTGTGCAAGATCTCATTGATAGAGGTGACATTGAGATTGAGGGACACTCATCCAATCAAGAACATGAGATGTTTAAGGAACCATTCCCAAAGCACGACAAGGGAAAAGCTAAAGTCACAGATGATCAAGTCAACTATACTAGAGCACCTTACAACTATGATTCAACTATCAATCATATCTTGATGGACAATCATATCTCTACTATTACCATCAAGAACAAAAACCCCGAGAATCCTCCTCAGCAACCCAAGATTGTTCTAAGAGGTGTTGGATCTTCTTCGGAACCTACTTCTGAATGTCATGTTACAACTCATCGAGGTAAAATTACTTTGTCAGTTGCTTCAACTAAAAACACCGCTTCTTCATCTACCAAACCTGAGTATGACCTTGTAGAACAGTTAGGGAAGACACCCGCACTCATCTCCATCCTTGAGCTCTTACGCATATCCCCCGCTCATAAAGCTATTTTTGACAAAATCTTGAGAGACACCGTCGTTCCTACTGATTTGAACGTGGACCAGTTTCAAGCCATGGTGGGATACTTTTCCATTCCACATTCCCTTACATTCATAGAAGCCGATGACGCCTCCGTAAGTCAGCCACATAATGCACCATTACATATTGAAGCCTTCATACACAAACATCGAATAAAGCGAGTCCTGATAGATGGAGGAGCTGGTCTAAACATTTGTACATTGAGCACCATTGAACAATTGGGATATTCCGATAAAGCTGTGAATTCAAAAAATCAAATCACCATCAAGGCATATGATGATGAAGAACGCTCATCCAAGGGCACAGTCACCTTACCTCTAAGAATCGGGCCAGTTACAAAGGATGTGGTTTGTCAAGTCCTGGATTTAGATCTCACTTATAATATATTGCTAGGACGTCCTTGGATTCATGAAATGAGGGCAGTCCCATCGACATATCACCAATGCATTAAGTTTCCTCACAATGGAGTCGAGGTAACAGTTAACGTCGATCCTAATCCGTTCATATATTGCAATAACTTGAGATCACATACTGAGATCATCATTCCCAGTAATCGTGAAGCTGTTCCTTCTTTGGCAGACATTGACCCTGAGTCATTGAAACCTTCGACATCAAAACAGGGTGAACTTAAAGGCAGATTTCAGGACAAAGGCATGGGAGAATACACTTTAAATCAGACCATGTATTTACGACAAGTCATGAGCTTTCCAAAAGAATATGGACGGCCACATCCATCATGACGCTCAAATGGGACCCTACTACCTTTCAAAGATGGGGCGAACTAGAAGAGGAAGGTTTATATAAAATGCTCTACAAAGACATTGAAGATGACACACAAGATCAGATCAATATACCCTGTGAGAAATATGGCAAAGGCTTCAAGATTCTACAAAAATTCGGGTATGATGGAAAAAGCCCTCTTGGGTTATGAAAAGAAGGCGTTATGGAGCCCTTACAACCTGAATTGATTGTAAAAAGGGAACGCTTGAAGGGACTTGGTTTTCTGACTTCCAAGATCCACACTAAAAGGACAGAAGAGGCATCACGAATCAAAATTGCCAAAATTCAACAAGAGGATCACTATTCCACAGACTCCAACGAATGGGAATGGGGTTCAGACAAATCCTCCAGTGACTATGAGCTCACCGAGACATTCAGAGAGCTAGATGAACCCATAGAAGAGGAAGAGTTTTATAACAAATTCAGAGTTGGTCAAGAAACAACCCATGAGGAGTCTACACAATCCTTGTCTCAAGGTTCTAGGTTGAAATCACATAAGATGAGAACACCTGTTCTGGAATGTGCTACTAGTGATGATAATTTGGATTCGTTCATGATCGAGACTGATGAGGAGAGTGCCATCGATGACCTCGATAATTACCTTGACATACCCGAATATAACCACATCTTCACTCTTAGCCCCGCTAACTTCGAAGACATTAACGACCTTCCCCTTGTTCATCACCAACTCATTGATTGGGCTAATGAAGGACCTGCATAGTTGGATACATTCCAAAATGATGAAGCTTTTATTGATTATCTAGGCATACGAGATGATCTTCCCCCTGGAGACCATAAAGCGGGATACACCATAGAACTTAATAGCGTGGCATATTTTGGTGAGGGTGTCGGACCTTCCAGTCGCAAAAATGTGAAAAATAAGAACAAATCAAGGGTCTTATGGTGAAAACCACACTGTGGCACTATCTGACCCCAAAAAAGTAAAAAGAAAGGACGTATCTGAGGGTGAAAACCTCTTTGAGGTGCCCGAAGATGGAAGGCTCGAGATTATCCCAGCATCATATGAGGAAAAATCATCCATGTTGGTAGAGGAGACTATCAAAACAAACATCGATACAGAAGAGGTTCCACACAACATATTCCTAGCTAAATCACTGACAGAGTCTGAAAGGTCAAAATTCATAAGTTTCTTCAAAGAGCGACAAATCAACTTCGCCTGGTCATACGCTGATATGCTTGGATTGGATCCGGATTTGGTAATGCATCATCTAACAGTCAAACCGGGGGCAAAACCAGTAAAACAGAAATTGAGAAAAATGCATCCACAAGTGGCATTACTAGTCAAAGCAGAACTTGAGAAATTACTCGATGTCGGATTCATACGTCCAATTGATTATCCTGAATGGATCTCTAACTTGGTGCCTGTCAGTAAACCAGATCGCAACATCAGAATTTGCACAGATTTCAGAGACATCAACAAAGCTTGTCCAAAGGATGACTTCCCATTACCAAACATTGACTTGATTGTTGATCTCACAGCAGGTCATGAAATGCTATCATTAATGGATGGATTCTCTAGCTATAATCAGATAAGAATTGCACCCGAGGATCAACATAAAACAACATTTACTTGTCTGTGGGGAACTTTCTGCTGGAATGTCATGCCTTTCGGGTTAAAGAATGCAGGTGCTACATATCAAAGAGCTATGACTACTATCTTTCATGATCTCATGCATGTAACTGTGGAAGATTATGTTGACGACCTCTTGGTCAAATCAATAGACAGAAATACACATTTGAACATACTTTCAGTTGCCTTTGATCAGTTGGAAAAATACAAAGTAAGATTAAACCCTAAGAAATGCGTCTTTGGAGTAACCTCTGGGAAGCTCCTAGTATTCATTGTATCCAAAAGAGGAATTGAAGCTGATCCAGCAAAAGTCAAGGCCATCTTGGAAATGCAACCTCCAAGAAATATCAGTCAACTTCGATCCTTACAAGGCAGACTCCAGTCCATTCGAAGATTCATAGCACAACTAGCAGATAAGTGTAATCCTTTTCAACACCTACTACATAAAAACATCAAATTCAAATGGGATGACAACTGTCAACAGGCTTTCCAGACGCTCAAAGATTATCTTCTAAAGATGCCACTAGTTCCAGATCAACCACTTTTATTATACATTTTAGCTACTCCAACAGCACTAGGGGCACTCTTAGCGCAACAAATCGCTGAAGGCAAGGAAAAAGCAGTATACTATATCAGTCGCACATTGGTGGGATACGAGCTAAACTACACACCAATTGAGTGCGCATGTCTGGCCGTGGTCTTTGCTTCACAGAAATTACGACATTACATGCTTACTCATAAGACAAAGTTAGTTGCAAGGATAGATCCGTTGAAATACCTTCTCAATAAGGCAACACTTACTGGGCGACTGGCCAAATGGGTAATGATACTGAGTGAATTCGACATCGAGTATGTAGACAGAAAAGAAATAAAAGGACAAGCCATCATAGATCAATTAGCAGATGCTCCCATGATAGATGATGTTCCTTTAAGTTCAGAATTTTCAGATGAATCCATTTTAGCAGTGTCACATGCAAAGCCATGGCAATTGTACTTCAATGGCTCATACACACAGCATGGGGCAGGAGCTGGCATCCTCTTTATAACTCTTCAAGGGGATTCTATACCAAAATCATACCGCTTATCATTTCCTTGCACTAACAATATAGCGGAATATGAGGCATTAACAACAAGATTACGAATTGCAGTTCAATGGAAGATCCAGGAACTTCGTGTTTTTGGAGACTCCCAACTTGTTATCCATCAAGCAACTGGTGATTATCAAACAAAAGATGAAAAGTTAATGCCTTATAAACAAATGGTGGATGATCTGAAACAACACTTTACAAAGATAGACTTTGAGCAGATACCAAGAGAGTAGAATCGTGCCGCAGATGCCATGGCTACAATTGCTTCATTGATTGATTTACCTCCAAACGAGACCCGCTATGAGTTCTTGGTGGATAACCTTTTGGTCCCTTCATATGAGATAATGCCTACTGAGATGATATGTGTTGTCGGTCCCGAATCCCAGTTATATGGTTCTATTTTCACATACCTACGAGACAATACTTTACCTCCTGATCTATCAAATAACCAACGTCGCACTTTCATTCGCCAATCCTCTCGATATGTCATTTTAGCTGATATCCTATACCGGCGAGGTCTAGATGGCACTCTTCTTAGATGTTTAGAAAGCGACGAAGCTCAGATTGCGTTACGGGAAGTGCATGAAGGAATATGTGGTCCACATGCTAGTGGTCCTACCTTGGCCAAGAAACTCATCAGGACTGGATATTACTGGCCCAATATGGAGAAAGACTCATATCAGTTTGTCAAGAAATGTAAGCAATGTCAAATTCATGGAGATCTCATACATGCGCCAGCACAAGAACTTCAACCACTTGCGTCTCCTTGGCCTTTTTGTCAATGGGGACTCAATCTCATAGGCAAGATTCACCCTCCTTCTTCCAATGGTCATAAATTCATTATCACAGCCACAGAGTATTTCACAAAATGGATTGAAGCCGTGCCTCTCACACAAGCCACTGGGAAACAAATTGCTACATTCATCCTTAACTATATCATATGCCGATATGGTATTCCTGTTTCCATTATTACTGATAACGGGCATCCCTTCAAAAATCAGGATGTTCGTGAACTCTCTGACCGCTTCCATATTTCCCATCGTTTCTCCACACCGTATTACCCCCAAGGTAATGGCCAAGCTGAGGCATCTAGTAAAACAATCCTTAAAATCCTCAAGAAGACAGTCGACGGTGCTGGCTGTAATTGGCATATCCAACTCAATCCTGCACTTTGGGCCTACCGCACAAGTGTCCGCACGCCTACAAGAGCTACACCCTATTCACTTGTTTATGGCGTTGAAGCCATCTTGCCTATTGAGGTCAAGTTACCCTCTTTACGGGTCTCTTTGCAAAACATCATCACTGATGAAGATTACAGGGTCTCTCGCTTACAAGAGCTAGAACTGCTGGATGAACGGAGACAAACTGCTTTTAATCATCTCAAGGCTTACCAACAACGAATGAGTCATAGCTACAATCACAAGGTCAAGCCTCACACATTTGAGGTAGGTGACTTGGTTCTCAGAGAAAACCCCTAGAATCAGCAAGACAGAGAGAAGAAGGGCAAGTTTGAACCAAACTGGCTTGGTCCCTACATCATTACAGCAACATATGGATCTGGGGCATATCAGCTCTCAACTACAGAAGGTGAACCTTTGGAGGATCCTATCAATAGCATGCACCTTCGCAGGTTCTACACATAGCTCGTCGGAATATCCTAATTCAAAAATACAAAAAAAATTCTAAAACAAAAAAATCATTACTTGGTGAAAACCTGGCAAATAGGTGCCTCATGACACAAAAAAACATTGAAAAATCGAAAAAAGTAATGAGAAATAATTTCGTCCAATGGTGAAAACCACTTCGGTGGTGCCCTGGGAAAGTACCATGGTGAAAACTGGGTCACCAGCGCCATGTGTAGAGACATTGCTCCTCCCTCCTTCAGGATTCACTTTCATCATTTCACTTTGCACACACTCACGGCCAATTCATCCATAATAAACTTACCCATTCCCATCATGGCTTGTTATTGATCTACCTAAGATTGGTTAGCCATCCATAATAAACCTCCCTTTTCACATCCCTTTCCATCCATAATAAACCAGATCCTATCTGTGGCTAAGGCAAAATCCTACATCTAGTAATGGGTGTGGAACTGAGAACATCGCATGTTTCGAGGAGTACAGTTTCTTCCAGCTTCCTTCAGTCTATTCGCACACAATCCGCAATAAAGAAGCATCTGCATCACAGATCCGCAATAAAGTTTCATCTTCTCTGCAATAAAGTATCAGTTTCATGGATTCAGTCAGTTTCAGATGAGACACAGCAGCAACAATGGGCTTCAACAAATCAAATCTTTCAATAGACTCAGACAACATTATGGTTCAGTGCTATCTATCCTTTCTGTGAAAGTAAACATTGTGACCACGATCAAATAAGACTTATACAAGTGACAAGAGACACTAAACTTGAGGACTACAGTGGATGTTGGTATCGAGTCTTGGTTTTCTTTTGATTTTATCTTTTGGTGACATGTCTTTTAGCTTTTCCAGGATGTCTCTGACTAGAGATTCTATCTCCAGGATGTCTTTGACTAGAAAGGCGAGGATGGGGTATCGTCACCTATTTGTATTTGCTGTCTGTGGATTGTCTCTTAGTAATGCTATGACTTGTCCAAGGATATGAGGACACTGTGAGTCTAGTGTGAATTGGGGCATTCCTTGTTTGTGACTATCTTATCTCCATGCAAACAGGTACAATGACTTTCTGGGTGGAACAAATGCCTCGATTGTCATAACCTACTTGCCATAATAAAGCTCAATGATGATAACGCACAAGAAGTTCTTTCACTTTCATATCTTCTGTCTTCCATCCCCCTTTCTCGATTGACTTCCATCGTCCTTTTTGAGTCTGTGTAGCCTACTATCACATGACTGAGTATAATGACACACCAAAAACACTTGCATTTCATGTAGTTGCACCTGCATTACCACATATAAGCATTTCATACATAAATATCGATATCACAACTGCACCATATCCTGCACACAACACCTGTTAGCACAATTTGCATTTGCATTAGCATATTCATATGCATTACATACATTTACATTTACATTGGCATAACATTTTAAAACATAAAAGAACAAAAATATTGCATTACATACATATTTGCATCCATATCATAAGCATCACATAGAAACATCTCATCACATAGGTACACATGCATATAGATGCCACAAAGATGAATCATCTCATATATATATATATAAAGTGTCATGATACAATGATGTCAAAATCATATGGCTACAATCACCCGCACGTGTCTACAATACAAAAAAAATGGTACAACACTGATACAATGGGAGCCCTCTATGGCTATGATGAGCTCCCTCCCTCAGAGCTACCTGGCCTCGGTGGAATTTGAGCTCCTGAAGGACCCACCCCAGGATCATCCCACCTGTCCCCTCTATCTGGTGGTGGTGGAGGACCCATGACCCCACCACTAGATGCCTGCCTCCTCTGACTCCCTCCCGTAGCTGTCGCTGTACGCGACGGTCTATGGAAGCTCCTCGCCCGCTGATCTGCTGGCACTGCACCGTAGTAGAGGTCCCTCCAGTACCCTATCTCCTCTCCGGCCCGCAGGACATATGCATATCCTGCCCCTGTGTCCTCCGCTGCCTGTCTCCCTGCCCTCAGCGCTGTCTCAGCCTCTGTATAGCACTGGATAGCCTGATCTCTCTCCCACTCAGTATCTCTGAGCCTTGTCCTGAGTCGATTTCTCTCCCTCTCCAAATCCTGTATCTCATCTGCCTATCCCTGGCAGATCTCCCTGAGCTCAATCAGCTCATCCTCCTCTGGGTCAGCCCCCTCTGCCTCTGCCTGTGGCTCCCCCTCTGCGGGTGCTTGCCCCTGTACCTGTACCTGTACTGGTGCCTGTATGGATACCTATCTCTGTACATGCCTCTGTGCCTGTACCTGTCTCCGTCCTTGCTCTTGTGCCTGTACTGGCACCTATCCCTATACCTGTCCCTATCTCTATACCTGCCTGGGACCCTGTGCTGCTGGTACCTGTAAGGGCAATCCACCCCAACCCCTCACCACCTGAGCCTGTCTCTCCTCCCCACCCTCCCTCCAAGGTGCAACTCGCCTCTCCACAACTACTCCCCTCCGCCGCCATCGGCCTCTACCCCCATCACCTCCACCATCATCATCATCATCCCCACCTCCATCTCCATCCAATAGCTCCCCTAGATCTGTCAATTGTGGGAATGGATGCTCTGCCCAATATGCTGAATACTTAGCATCCATCCCGACGTCCTCAATCTCAGGCCACATGTCCCAGGGTAGGGGCACCATCTCTGCTAGCTGTGTAAGTGCCTGATCATATGACAGTAGTGGCCTAAACTGCACCTGATCTCTGACTGTGCGGGCATACATGCCCGAGCCCCGTGGCATCCTCTGAATCCTGCCATACTGCCTGCAAACCCTATCCACTAGCTGCCTCTCCAGCACATAGGGCGTCCGCCCAATCAGGTACCTACTCCGGAAGGTGTAGGGCAGCTCCACTGCGTCATCCTCCCACTCCTCGCAGCCTAGATATGGTCTTCATATGACCACAACGATATCATCTAGCACCCGCCGCCAATGCTCCAACCTGCCAATCCGTGGCTGTGAGGTGATCATATCGTACAGATGCACAAAACTGCGTCCATGTCCCCTGCCTCTGAAGTGTATCGGCCTCGTCACTAGCAGATGCTTGTAAGCCCAAACCTGCAATAGTGTCACCCCGCAGCCCAATCCCACTAACCCGTGATAAACAAACTGATGCAGCTCGTAATACAAGTGTGCCAGCACACATGGTCCCTAGGCATATCTGGTATGCTATGTCATCAGCGTCTCCAGTGCTCCCCCCAGCCCACAGCCAACCCCCGTGTCGCCCTGTCTGGACACAGGAACCCACTGATCGCTCCTCCGATCACGGCCGGCAATGCTAACCCTGTGGCGGTCATGGTGTCCCATGCCACATGTCCTACCCTCATCTCTAATCTAGGGTCCTAAAATACCCATCTCAATGCCTCCCGGTCTCCATCTCGATCGTAGGGGATCAAATCTCCATCGATCGGCACCTGCAGAATCCTATATACATCCTCAAGGGTGACTGTCATCTCACCCATCGGTAAATGGAATGTGCACGTCTCAGAGTGCCATCTCTCAGCAAGCGCAGTCAGCAAACCCATGTTTGCCCGAAACTCAGGCACATACAATACATGTCTCAGACCCATCTCCTCGATGGCAGCTCTGTCTCCAACCGATAGCTCAGGTCGCAACCTCTGCGTCGACGGGAATCTCTCCCGTGACTCCAGCATCGGCAAGTACTCCTGCAGTCAAGCAAATCACTCATGTCATTCATTGTGGCATTCAATGTTTATCACAAAATGCTACTCGCTACCTAAATGCATAGGGCTATCTACCCTAGTGACACTCACTGTTCATCACAAAGTGTTGCTATCTATCCTAGTAGTACTCCCTGTTCATCACAAAGTACTCCGTGGATGACACTCACTGTTCATCACAAAGTGTTATTTACATTTGCACTCCCTGTTCATCACAAAGTGCTGCTCATACTTTGGGTACTCCCTATTCATCACAAAGTACTCTATCTTGGTACTCACTGTTCATCACAAAGTGCCTTGATCTATCCTAGTCTTCCTAGAGGACCTGCTTGAGTGTATCCTCTCAGCAGCTTATCCAATCGACAACATATGTTCATCACAGAACTGCCGATTTTACCTAGAAGACCAAAACTTGCATTTTTCAACGCAAATGCGCTTGACTGACACAAACGCGCCTACAGACTGCACAGACGCGCCTGTACAACATAGACGCGCTTGTATAACACAAACATGCTTATACCGTGCATAAACGCGACTTGGCGACGCAGACACCCTTGAATGACATAAACGCGCTCGCATCCGATGCAAACGTGGTTCCAGACGCAGACGCGCCTGGCACCTACACAGACGCGCCTAGCGGACATAGACGCGCCTGGCACCGACACAGACGCATTTCATCAGTTTTTGACATTTTTTAACTCTACTTCTAAGCACATTTATTGTTCTATTCGACATGCATTAATGACAAAATTGAATGTGTCAAAGTACAAGGAGGTTTGGTGGTACTTATCGGCTCTCCTACTTCTGCTGGCCTCTGAAATCGACGAACATGGTCGAATCTATGCACGAAAGCCATCGCTGCTGACTGCTCCTGCTCTTTTCTCGCTCTGCACTTTGATCTCGTGAAGGTGTAGATGACAATGAGGATGTATTTTCCCGCGTGGTCTATCTTATAGACTACCCCTAGCCCTCGCCTTCATTTTCCGAGTCAGTCTTCTTTATCCCGTGACTTTGTCACTTTATCCAGTCAGTCCATTCTAGCCTTTCTTTCTTATCGAGAGATTGTCTGGGATCTTTTCAGACATTTTCATCCAAACTCTCGAGGGGGCATATCATTCCCATTCTGGGGCAACTCTGTATTAGTTCATCTTATCTTCTTTGAAACAACGCGACAAGCCACATTATCTCAAAGAGGGGCAAAATGTAGACACCCAAAATTGTCATGTCTAATTAAATAAATATTTTATTTATTTAATTACTTTAGCCCAATTCTTCTATTAATTAAATAAATCCTTATTTATTTAATTAATTCATTTATCCTTTTCTAGCCTTATTTCTCATTTAAATAAATACATTTATTTATTTAAATTATCCTTTTCCTAAATTAAATAAATATTCTTATTTATTTAATTATCCTACTTCTTCTATTAATTAAATAAATCTTTATTTATTTAATTAATTCATTAGCCTTTTCTACCTATGACACATGTCATTCATCTCTTAATTCATACACTACCTACCCCTTTCATTATTTTATTATTTCTTTTACCTACCCTCTAATCATAGCCGACCTCCTTTTACACCTCTCAATCTTATCCCTCCATTTCATATTGTGTCTTCTATTTAAGGAGATGCCTTCTTCATTATCAAACCCTAATCAACAATTTGGAGGACTTGACTACACTACGATCCTACTTGCAACCACATTTCGTTCTTTGTTGAGCTCTTGTGCATATAAAATCTGAGAGCAAATATATCAAGCAAGATCAATGGAGATAGGAAGAATGGAGATCAAAACCCTATTGGACATGTGATGGTATAATCTTTGTGATTTCATGTGATTTGCATTGTCTTAGGTAATCTTCATATGTTATGGTGGATATTTGTTGATTGTTAGGCTAGGGTTTTGTGGTTGAATTCATTTAGCCTTTCAATATTGTTATTATTGTTATCCATTTTCACCATATACAGTTGGTATAGTGAATTGGTTGATATTTTGTATCTATGGTCTTTATATTTCTTTGGAATTTGATGTCAAAGGGGGAGAGATTGGTATGGAAAAACACAAGAAAAACTCATGTCACTCCCAAGGGGAGAGATTGTTACTTTGGGGAGATTATTGGATTTTGGTATTTGGCATTTCTGTTTTGGCACTTTGATGGTTGTTCCATCTTGTGTTGCCATCAATGCCAAAGGGGGAGATTGTTGGTATTTTGATATGGTTTTGTCATTGATGTCAACACCTACTAACACTTATCAACTCTAGCACTTTGAAGAATCAACAACATTCACCGACAAGCAAGTGACTTATGCACAATCACCGGTATCTGGTACACCGACATGATATATTGTTCACCGACACTTGGAATGGCATGGAAAAAATTTGGTTATGTCAAAGACACCGTTTGGACACTTTGTCTTGGAGATTTGTTCATTGGCATATTCGTATTTGCATATTTGTTGTTATCGGCAAATAGGTCCAGGTCATACACCGACTGGTTTATCTTTTCCAGATGAGCACGACAAGCTATGGAGATGTCTTATTATTGTTGTAAATTCATCAAGCTGACATGTTGAATTGGTTATTGCATTGGACATTGTTTTATTTGTAAATTGATTCTATTGTAATATCTTTTAGAGCCGACCTACTAAAATTGGTCTTAGGTTATGATATAAATGTAAGATCTTATTTGTAAGATCGGTAGTGGAATGCAAAAGTGAAATTGTGTGAAGGTATATGCGAGAATAAGCAGAGCTATACACGCAAACATCATTTGAAGGTTGAAGAAGGGTTTTTTTGAGGACAATCAGAACTACACCAGTACTGAATCCAACATAGAAAGATGCTAATTTGAGCAGTACATCCTTATTGGATTTAACCATCCAATTGTAGTCAGTGTGACTCCTATTTGTGTTTGAGCAGTGAGCTCTAGGTGCTTGGCCTTTTTGCATGTGCAGACCCCATTTGTATACACATACTATCTGCAGTAGTATCATCTGATTGTGGGTAAGGTTTCCCATCGTGGGTTTTCCCCTTATAGGGTTTCCATGTACAGATATTGGTGTTATGTGTTGTGGATGTTATTATCTTTCTATTTCATGCATTAATCTTTACCGGTACTATAATTAACTGATAAAACTGTCTACCTACAAAAAAGACTGGTTTACCGGTATTAATCATTAAAGTTAGTTAAGTTGTTTTGGTTTGAATTTATTTGACAACTGATTCACACCCCCCCCCTCTCAGTTGCCTCTGGGACCTAACACTTTAATCAATCTATTCAATTTCATTGCTTCAAATCAAGCTGAACATCTCGCTCTTTATCGGTTTGTGATCCATCAAGTTCAAAACTGATATCTCTTGACATCAACTATTCTTTGAATCAATGCATTGCTCGTACATCAATTCAAAGAGGGGCAAATGTAATACCCTAAAAATGGTCACCTAAACCATGGGCCCCTGATCTTGGCTACATCACCAAGGTCCTAAGCAAAGGCAATTAAATCAACCTTGAGCACCTAATTAATTAATTCTTAAATCATCAATGTCATATGGCAAATAAATCATTCTATATTAATTAAATAATCATTCCAAGTAAATCATTTTAATCAATTATCCTATTTATTTAACTAAATATCCTAGCATATTTAATTAATAAATCAATTTGTCATTAAATCATTAAAAAGGAATTAATTTGCAAAAAGAAATTAAAATTAAAAAAGAATTAAATTTGGAAAAAGTAATCAAATTGAGATAAATTGAAAAATCTCATAAAAGCAATTCAATAAATTAAATATCAAAATTGAATAAAAATATGGAATAAATCAGTTTTTTTGATTTTATCTTAAATTTAGCTCAATTTCCTTTAAAGCTAAGAAAAGCAACCAATCACATCAATTCACCTGGATTGTGCTTCCTCTTGGAGAATCTCAGCCACTCATCATTAATCGATCTTGACCGTTGGTCTCTCTCTGGATTTTCTATAAATTCAACCTTTTATCTCTCAATCAAAAAACCTTGGAGATTTATTGTTATTATGTTGTTTTTGCTCTAGGTTCATTGAGATTTTGTGCATTGAGAATATTACCTCTTAGTTTATTGTATATTAGTTTAATCATGATTGCTTTAATTCATCTAGCTTAATCTTACATCCATTTAGCTCAATTTTGTGCTCATATAGAGTAAATCCTTCGTCTTGGTGTAGTCTAGTCACTGGTATTGCTTAGACAAATCTGACAGTAAGTCTATACTTGTATTTTTTAGAAGGCAATAGATCAATTCGTTATGGTTTTTACATTCATTGATTATATCTATCCAACCATGCATGCAATGATTTATTGAAGTGTTTGTGCTTTACAACTTGCAGATTACCAGTTTTCACACACACAACAAAGGCTATTGAATTTGACTTTACACCTACTACACATTTTCTTTCAAGTTTCTAAAGCATTTTCACCAAATCCATTTTGTGTCTCTGCTGTAATCAATGCAGTCCATAAATTGACACCTTTTTGAGGCTCTATAAAACAATTAATACAAACAGGCCATGGCATTTGGCTTTACACCTACAAATTGCATTTTATTGAATTTTTTTAAAGAATTTTTCAACAACTCTATTTTTAACATATCCTGCAATCCATACATTCCATGAGGTGACATATTTTTACTACATTCTATCAGACATCCCATTGGCAATGGTTGTGTAATTTGTATTTACACTTGCCAATTTCATTTACTCAAAAAATTATAAGCCTATTCAACAAATCCATTTAACACATAACACATGCCCAACATACTTCTCAAGCTTTGACATGAGTAGCATAGTTGGAGGCAACCATTGCGCAGGAGTGGCTCGTACTCTTATGTTAGACAGTTCAAATAAACAGAAGACAACTGAGAGGGGGGGTGAATCAGTTATCATAGATTATCGGAACCATTAGCAATTAAAACTTTAATATAAGAACCCAAAACATTAATATTGGAATGCTTAAACCAAATACCAGAGTAACAGATAAACCAATTAAGCATAAACAATAATCAAAGAATAATACCATCCACATGACACCAAGATTTATACATGGAAAACCCGGTAAAGGGAAAAACCATGGTGGGAAGCCTACCCACAGTCAAATAATACTTCTGCAGTATGTGAATTACAATTGAGGGGTCTGCACTTGCAGAAAGGCCAATAGCCTAGAGCGCACTGCTCATCATAAAAGGAGTCTCACTAACTACATCTAAATCTAGACTACAATCCGGAAGAATGAATGAACTACAAAGATAGCATCTCCTATGCCTGAGTATAGTTCTGGTTAAGCTCAATACCAGAGGACTAAATCCTCTTACATAAACCCAATTTGATCTCTATCAGTTAAGCTCTGCTGGTGAAACCCTCGTCGGAACCACAAACCAAGCTTCTAAGCAAGCAGGATATCATCTAATCACCAGACCAAAACCAGCTGACTGAATATGAACATGAGGAAGCCAATTCCATAACCAAATCATACCAGAGCATACTGGATCATGATGGATCCAATCCAACCAGAAACCACACAATCTACAGGGACAATAAGGGTGTCGGTAAGGCATCCAAAATAGCTACTGTTGACATCAATGACAAAACATCAATGCAACACATAATCAATTCCTCCAAATGGAAAACAATCTCCCCATTTGGCATTGATGGCAACACTAGATGTGAAAAACATCTAAGTACCAAGAAATTCCCAAGAAAGTCTCCCCCAATAGAAGACGACCAACAATCTCCCACATAAAGATATAGTAATGAAGTTCTAAAATAAAGACCAAAATCCCCCTGTGAATGATATCTCCGTAAAGCTCTATTTTAAACATATATCTCTCCCCCTAATGTATACAACTCCTTAAGTTTTTCACATCAATATATCTCCCCCTTTGACATCAATGCTAGAAATTTGAGAAAAATATCAAAGCAAAAATAGAAACCACTGAAACACAAGGCTAACTACTCCCCCTAAGCAATAGCATCCCCACGTCAGTGTCAGAATGAATAGTATCTCTAATAATACATACCAGACTGATGCAAAAAAGCACCAATTAGCTCTCTATCGGAGGGGTAGAAACCCCTAACCTGTCTCTCAGGTACTCAAATGATTCTTTAGACAAAGGTTTAGTGAAAATATCTGCAATCTTCTCTTTACTATTCACATAAACCAGTCAAACTTCATTTTCTTCCACCTTCTCCTTCAAAAAGTTATACTTGATAGATATGTGCTTTATCTTAGAGTGAAATATCAGATTCTTTAATATGTCAATAGCAGCAGAGTTGTCATAGTGAATAACTACCAGTCTAGTGCAATGCACTTTGATATCCTTCAACATTTGCTTCATCCATAGAACCTGTGTACAGTTAGTAGCAGCAACAACATACTCAGCTTTAGCAGTAGATAAATAAGTACATGATTGTTTCTTGCTGATCCGTGAAACCAACTTATTTCCAAGAAAGAAAGCTCCACCAGAAGTACTTTTTCAATCATCAACATCTCCAGCCCAATCAACATCTGTATATGCACATAAAGTAAAGTCATCATCCTTAGGGTACCACACACCATATTGAGATGTACCTTGCAAGTATCTAAAAATCCTTTTCACCGCACTCTCATGATTTTCTCTAGGATCACTCTGAAATCTAGATGCAATACAAACATCATTCATTATGTCAGGCCTAGTCTGAGTCAAATAAAGTAGACCTCCAATTATAGATTTGTATCTTGTAGGATTTACCGGTGCAGAAACATCTTTCCTTGTCAATTTCTCACTTGTAACCATAGGAGTATTTATCAGTTTAGAATATTACATACCAAATTTCTTCAACAATTCCCTAGCATACTTAGTTTGACAGATGAAAATACCTTTATTAGTCTAAGTAATATGCAAACCTAAGAAAAATTTCATTTCCCCAATCATATACATTTCAATTTCTTTCTCCATATTCTTAGAAAAATCCATGCACAATTTATCTTCACCTCCAAAAATGATGTCATTAATAAATACTTCAAGAATCAATATATCATCATCATTGACCTTATAATATAAATTACTATTAGCATTACTCTTAGTAAAACCAAGATTCAAAATATATTTATCCAACCTTGCATACCAAGCTCTAGGTGCCTGTTTCAATCCATATAAATCTTTCCTTAACCTGCAAACCATGTTTGTATCATCTGAAAGTGAAAAACCATCAGGTTGCTCAATATAAACTTCCTCATCAAGATCCCCATTCAAAAATACAAACTTGACATCCATCTGATAAACCTTGTAGTTCTTATGAGCAGCATAGGCAAGAAATAATCTTACAGCTTCAATCCTAGCTACAAGTGCAAAATTCTCTCCATAATCAATTCCTTCCTTCTGAGAATATTCTTTACAAACCAATCTAGCCTTATTCCTTAAAACTTGACCTTCTTCATTTAATTTATTCCCAAAACCCATTTAGTTTCAATAACATTCTTATTTTTAGGCTGGGGAACTAAAGTCCATGTGTTATTTTTCTCAATCTGATCTAATTTTTCTTCCATAGCTTTCAACCAACATTCATCTTTACATGCTTCAATTACTTATACTGGTTCAACTTGAGAAATTAAACATACCTCATTAGTTTCTAGTCTTCTTCTTGTCATCACTCCATTGTTCTTATCCCCAATGATTTGATCTTCTGAATGATTCAATCTCACATACCTAGGAGTCTTTTGACTCTCTGTTCCTCTTCCCAGTTCTTCAGTTACTGTTGAATTTTCTGATACTACCAGAGTAACTGGTTCAACATTCTATTATAGTAAAGGTGCTACCGGTTCAGATATTATCATTTCCACCACCAATTCTTTCTCATAAACTCTGATTTGACTTCTATTCAGCTCATCCACCTTGACATTAGCACTCTCCACAATTATTTGTATTCTCTTGTTATAACATCTATATGCTTTTCTTTCATTAGAATAACCAAGAAATATGCCTTCACCACATCTAGGATCAATTTTTCTAATGATATCATCTATTCTAATATAACATTTACTACCAAGGATTCTGAAATACTTAACTATAGGTGTATTGCCAAATCATAATTCATAAGGTGTCTTACCGGTTTCTCCTTTGATATGTACTCTGTTGAATGTATAAACTGCTCTGCTCACTGCTTCTCTCCAGTAGATATCAGGTAGACTAGCTTCCATCATCATTGTTCTAGAAGCATCCAAGATAGTTATGTTCTTCCTTTTCACAACTCCATTTTGCTGAGGTGTCCGAGGAGCAGAAAATTGTCTCCTTATACCATGCTTCTCACAAAAGTTGGTAAACTCACCAGATGTGAATTCTCCACCATGATCTAACCTCAAACATTTAATCTTCAATCATGTCTCAGTTTCCACTTTAGATTTAAAGATTTTAAACTTTTCAAAAGCCTCAGATTTCTCCCTTAGAAAAGTAATTCACATCATTCTAGAATAATCGTCAATGATTAGCATAAAATATCTATCACCTTGAAAACTTTTAACTCTAGCAGGGCCACACAAATCAGTATGAATAAGATCAAGAACATCATTAGATTTATCTTGTATACTCCTAAAAGAGGTTCTGACCTGTGTTCCCATTTGATATTCTTTACATACAGAATTATAGGGCTTCACAATCTTAGGTATATCTCTAACTACCTTAGTTGAACTGATCTTTACAATGCAATCAAAATTCACATGACATAGCCTCTTATGCCATAGCCAACTCTCATCAATTTGTGCAATCGAACATGTCTTCTCACCAGAATTCAAATGAAATATATTACCTTTTGTCTGTGTAGTGGTTGCAATCTCCAAAACCAGATCTATTAATGATTTTGTATTTTCCATCCTTGAACTGTAACTGAAATCCCTTATCCACCAATTGTCCTACACTCAAAATATTATGCTTCAAACCTTCAACAAAATAAAAATTATCAGTATTGTGCTTACCATCCAATGATATAGTTCCTTTTTCTTTGATCATACATGCTTTGTCATCTCCAAATCTAACCAGACCGCTATCAAATTCTTGCAAAGATAGAAATTTCCTTTTATCTCTAGTCATATGATGTGAACATCCACTGTCAATCACCCATTCATCCTTGTCTTCAACTTTAGCAGCAAGTGCCTTCTCTTTAGTTATATTATCTTCCAGTGCCAGAACATCTTCCTTGATAGCTAGGAACACCCATTCCTTCCCATTGTCGGAACCACTAGCAGAGTCTTATGTCGGTTCAACATCAGAATCAGTAACACCTTTCTCATCCGCTATGTAGCATGATTTATCTTTGTTTTTCCTATACTTATACTTGTTCTGATAACCAGGGTTAGGCTTAAATGATCTTCTAACTCTCTCTTCAAATCTTGAATTCCTTCAGGTCATCTAGATGCAAAATGACCAATCTTATTACATGCAAAACATTTAAAAGGTGTTTTTCCTTCATACTTACTTCCTACCGGTCCTTTAGGTACTCTTGTAGAAAATAGTGCTTCAAGTTGCTCAAACTCATCATCTTCTCTCTTCATATCATCCAATTCCTTTGCATATAAATATTTCCAATCTTGTTTATCAGTTGATGATGCAGATGCATGAAAAGCGGGTTCAGACTTCATAGCTCCAGAGGGTCCAAATTCTTCAAGCTCAAAAGCAGATAATTTCCCAACAAAGGTATCTTTGTTGACAAAAGTTTTAGCCATTGTTCTCAATTCATTAATTGTAGTAGCCTTCATCTTGTAAGCTAGTGGTAGGGCTCTTAGAACTTTAGAAACTATTTCATCTTCACTCAGAGTTTCACCACAACTTTGAATTCCCATAATAGTCTCATTTACCCTTTCCATGAATGCAATAATCCTTTCATCTTCTTCCATCTTCAGGTTTTCATATCTCACCTGGTAACCATCAAGTTTAACAATCTTCATAGTAGAGTCACCTTCATTAAGAGTCTCCAACTTATGCCATATAGCCTTTCCAGATGATTTGTCAGTTAATCTGATTATTTGTTGATCAAAAAGTGCACACAAGAGGGCTTCTCTTTCTCTACAATCATTCTCAAGCTCCTTATCCAAGTTTTTCGGAGGAGGATTTCCAGATGTGGGATTATAAGGTGTAACACCATTCTGTGTGATCTACCAAATCTCCTTACCAAGACATCTTAGATGAGTCTCCATCTGAATCTTCCATACAGTGTAATTTGTTCCATCAAGCCTAGGAATATCTCTCTGAAAGATAGCTCCAGAAGAACTAGATGAACTTGAACTGTTAGTCACCATAGGATCTTTCTCAAGTGGTTAAGCTTTCTGTAGAGAGGACCAAAGCTCTGATAGCATTTGTTAGATAGTTCAAATAACCAGAAAACGACTAAGAGGGGGGGGGTTGAATCAGTTGTCACAGATTACCAGAACCATTAGCAATTAAAACTTTAATACCGGAACCCAAAACATTAATACCGGAATGCTTAAACCAAATACCGGAATAACAGATAAACCAATTAAGAATAAATAATAATCAAATAATAAATACCATCCACATGACACCAAGATTTATACATGGAAAACCCAGTAAAAGAAAAAACCACGGTGGGAAGCCTACCCACAGTCAAATAATACTTCTGCAGTAAGTATGTGAATTACAATTAAGGGGCCTACACTTGTAGGAAGGACAACATCCTAGAGCGCACTGCTCATCACAAAAGGAGTCTCACTGACTACATAGAAATCCAAACTACAATTCGAAAGAATGAATGAACTGCAAAGATAGCATCTCCTATGCCTAAGTACAGTTCCGGTTAAGCT
This sequence comes from Cryptomeria japonica, assembly GCF_030272615.1. Classification (NCBI taxonomy): domain Eukaryota; kingdom Viridiplantae; phylum Streptophyta; class Pinopsida; order Cupressales; family Cupressaceae; genus Cryptomeria; species Cryptomeria japonica. The sequence continues at coordinate 481,397,051 of NC_081406.1, read as the reverse complement.
CAATACCAGAGGACTAAATCCTCTTATATAAACCCAATTTGATCTCCAATGATTGACCAAATCCTCTGCCTAAATGATATTAAATATTTGCACATTGGATATCCATATCTCATTACCATGATCATCTACAATGAGATCTTACATCATATATATACAAACCCCGACCATAAACAATTAGGTCAGCCACCAAACAATAAACCAATTACATAATTACAAAACATGTCAGCCTTAGACCAAACAAATAATATCCAACCCATAAGACATCCTGAAAACACATCAAGAGGTCCAATCCACATGTTACATTAAGACAGTCCATAACCTAGATCAATCGGGACCCAATTTAGGTCCATACACTAAAGCAATGATCCCAATCCGCCAAGTCTCGAACATGATCACCATCAGCATCCTGAATCTCCACCAGAAGCCCCACCAACACCATTTATGCATATCATCAAAGATCTGTCGGTAAAACCCTCGTCGAAACCAAAAACCAAGCTTCCAAGCAAGAAGGATAGCATCCGATCACCAAACCAAAACCAACTTATTGAATATGAACATGAGTAAGCCAATTCCATAACCAAATCATACTAGAGCATACTAGATCATGTTGGATCCAATCCAACCAGAAACCACACAATCTACCGGGACCAGAAGGGTGTCGGTAAGGCATCCAAAATAGCTAGTGTTGACATCAATGACAAAAAATCAATGCAACACATAATCAATTCCTCCAAATGGCCAACATCTTGGTCATTGACTAGCATGCACAATTGCGTCCTATTTGTTGTTTATCTTAGAGCTTATAATACAATAGATTCATTACATTATTTTTTGGTTGTGAGGTAGTGTTTCATTGTAATGATGGGGGTCTTAACTACTTGGCCCAATTTGTAAGTTTTGTGCATTAATCAACTTTTGTGGCTTCCAATTTGACAAATCCATCATTAGTGGTGCATAATACTGATTTCTTGGGTTTGGAAGCAATAAGTAGTGGTTGTGAAATAGACATTATGGCTCTTTATGTAAAAGTGGTGGAGTGAGGATGTTGTGTGCTCATTATGGTGTTGGTTGTTAGCTAGTGGAATTTGGGTGGCAATGGTGACAATTGTGGATATGTTTCCCACATAACTATTATAAAGATAGAATGGTGCTTTTGTTCCACTCTCGAGCTCTTTAAATCAAGTAAACTTTAACAGTTTGTATTTTGATTATTTTCAATTTTTTGTGAGGTTTTGCTAATTATCGACTAATATGGGTGTAGTTGCAACATATCAAGGTGGAGATTCTAACAAATTGTTTGTGGGTTTTCAAGGCTCCAAATTGTAATGTTTTCTTTAAATATTTTAATTATGAAAATTCATCAATCCTAGGATGGTCATCTTTATTTTGCACAACAAATGGTTTAAAAAGAACAACTCATTTTGTGATGTTGGCATAAAATGAACCTTCATGAGTGATTAACAAACAACAAATTCACATTTTCCTATCTTGGTTTAAAAATAACCCTATGTTTGTTGGAGCAACATCTCTATGATGTTATTCACAATTGCGATGAAGGACTAATAAGAAAAAGTGTATATTGTAATTGGTGCATTTGCACATTCTGTCAGCATAAAAGCCATTTTCTATTTTTAGAAAGGCCTACCAAGGGACACATCACCCTTGGGATGACCTTAAGCGGTAAGTCCTTCAAGCCGCTATAGAATTCAGGTGAGAGCTAAAGTTGTAACCTTAGGTGTATCTGTTCCTACGGTGTAACTTTTCGAAAAGACATATGGGCCATCATTATGAGTTACTTGGCTCTTAAGTGAGTCACTATAAAATGAACTTACATCTAAAGCCATCGAACATTAATAGAACCTTTTTAGTCTACAGACCCATCTATTCTATTGATTGAGTTTTTTGATAGTTTTAGTTCAAGAGCATAGCTAGTTTTGCCCCCAAGATACTCACCATACGTGTTTCCTTGAGATGAGAGAGAAATTTATCGGTTATACAAGTTGTTTTCAACTTCCAAAAATAGGGTGATTGGGTCATCCTTCTAGTCCTGGAGATCCCTATCTATCTGCTCTCATAAAGATGAAAATACAACACACTCCTTAAGGTGTTGCATTTTGGATTTGAAGAAGCATCAAGTTTGGGTTGAAAGTACTACAATTGGCCATTCTTAGGGGTAAAATGTGACTGATTGTCTTCATTTGTTTAGACTAGTTAAAAATTGGGTTGAATTTGGCCTGAGAACATACACATTTCATCGAGTTCATGTCAAAGTTACTCTACCAAAAGAACAATGTTTTCATGTGATTGATGTGTCTTCTTGTCAAAATAAATTAAAACAATCAAAACAAGTACATCATCAACTGAGAAAAACAAATTCCCAACCGAGAACAATCTTGAACAAATGTTAATGCTTAGGGTTTGGAAGTCTCTCAAATACATCAAGAAATCCATCTATTGCCAATTTAAGAAGCAGAAGCCTAGTGAAAAGAAAGTCCACAAAAGAAGAAGTTTTGTGTACAAAAATTGAAATCTCTTGTTGAAACACCGAACATTCATACACCGTTATCAAGACTTTCAAAATGGTTTACAATAGACTTTGATCTAGAACCTTTGATACCACAAGCTCTTTTCCAAAGAAGAGCCTTATCGCTATAACATAATAGAAGCCAATACACTCCATCATCCTACATTCCACAACTAGAAATCTCCTACTAGAAACTCCAAAGTTTGCACTTACTATGAGAATCCATCACCAAACCATGATCCATTCAACTTTCAACATTAACACATTTTGTCCTTAGTCTCTTTTAGATCTTGCACATCTTGCCAACATATCAACTTATTAGTATATCTCTAACATCTAGGATCAATCATCCTAAGAGGTCATAATAGTCATCTATGGTAGGAAAACCTAACTCTTGAGTGCACCTTGTCATAGTTAGATAGCTTGTGGTCATTAATCACAACACTCCCTATACCTTACCCTAACTGTTGAACACCAAACTAAAGATTTGAAGAGCACTTTGTTGATGAACTTGTGGTATTGAGAATCATTCATCCACAAAAACTAATCCATACCAATTATTCAAACATTGGAGCTATAGAAAGAGATAGACCATCACACTCTTCACAACTCCACTTTCATACAATAAATTTTCACATGGTTGAGACTAGATCCATGAGGTGCAAGCAAGCAGAATCACAACATGAATTAGAGGATGATGAAAATGTCAATCCTTTTCACCATAAATAATTTATAGGAGGAGAAGTTTCACAAACTCCTACTCCTAAAAAATCTGATTTTTTTTTTCTTTCTTTGAAAAAAAATAATAAAGATAATTGATTAAGTAATAATTTGCATATGCACATTGAAAGAAAACTTTTATCAAATCCTTTCCTACAAGCATTTTTCCATTATTAAAAGAAATTGGAAAGAATAAGAAGGGAGATTATTCTTATCTAATTTAATCTATTTAAATAATCAAAAGAGGATTTCTTGAAGGAAAAGTCCCATACAAATAAAAATCCAAAAGAGAGAGATAAAAGACATTTCTTTAAAAATACAAGATTCATACATGCAAATAAGTGAATGCAAAGTGGGGAACCTGGATTGATGAAGCTCTTTTTGTTGAATCATCTCCAATCTCCCAGCTAGTCTTCTTCAATCCTTCCTTGTAGCTTGGTGAGAATTCTTCAAGAACAAACTTAACAATTATACAATGAAATGTGGCTACAAAATCCTACTGCTATTAACAAGCATCTACAAGAACTTGAGAAATTACTTCTTCACACCAAAAACAATGAACTCCATTTTTGAAAGTTTATCATACATTATATAGAAAAGGTGCACCATTTCCACTATCGAATGAATTAATTGAAATTAGAGATTCTTTTCCCAAATTGTCCTCATGCAAAATTGATTGATGGCATACTGGAAGAGTTATATGCAAGAATATGGGATTTGAAATTACTTCTAGAAGCTTCTCATTTCCTCCTACAGCATGTGCTCAATTAATATTTTGAATAAATAATTAATTTTCCAATTAAATTTATGATCTCAAGTGTGTGTGTCCACTGTTTAATTCCTTTTTATTAAAATAATTTTAGCCTTGTTCAATTAAAACATTTCTAACCAATAATAATCACAAAATGATATGAATAATAATAATAACAATAATAATAGTAGTAAGTTTTTATCAAGATAGAGAAAGAGGGTTATGACATCCTTCCCTCCTTAAATTGTGCATCATCTCAATGTACTTATTTAATATAACCATAGAAAGAGTTTGTAGTTCATGATAAGTCTAAAACAAAAAAGGAAATAATTGTTGCATCTCACTAGTGTTTTCCCATGTAGCATTCTTTTCGTCATACTGGTTCCATTGTAATTTGCACTGATCAACCTCTTTGTTGTACAATTGGTACTGGTACCTCTCCAAGATTCCAAATGGCTCTATCATTATTCCCCCGTTTCCTAGACCTGTAAGGCATCCCAATTTAAAATATGTTTCTCATCAAGAACATACTTTTAAGAAGTGACACATGGAAGACATCATGGATTCATCTGAACTAGGGAAGTAAGGCCAATCGGTATGCAAGTGGATTAATCATTTCCAATATTTCAAAAGGTTCAACATAACGAGGTGCAAGATTAGACTTTTTCCTAAACCTTAGGGAAATCTTGTGTGGCCTAACCCTTAGGAAGACTTTTTCTCCCACCTCAAAATCCCTTGGTGTCATGTTCTTGTCTACATAACTTTTCTGCCTATCTGAAGCTTCCTTCAACCTTTGCCTAATTTCCTTAGTTTTCCTTTCCATTTCCTTCAACATATCTAGACCAATTATTACTCTATCCTCAAGATTTTTCCAACTCAAAGGTGTTCGACATGGTCTACCATACAATGCTTCAAAAGGTGTCATTCCCAAATATGTTTGAAAAGTGTTATTGTAAGCAAACTCTACTAGTGGTAGGTACTCTTCCCATTTCTTTTGTTGGTCCATGTAGTACATGTGAAGTAGGTCTTCCAAAATCTGATTTATCCTTTTTGTTTGACCATCAGTTTCAAGATGGTATGCAGTACTAAAGTTTAGTTGAGTTCCCAAATCTGATTGAAGAGTTGTCCAAAACCTTGAAGTGAATCTAGCATCACTATCTGATATGATTTTCTCTGGCATCCCTTGCAACCTAAATATTTCCTCAACAAAGCGTCTTGCCGAAGTAGGTGCATCATCCATCAAGTTCCCTAGTATAAAGTGTGCCACCTTTATGAGTTTATCAATTACTACCATTATTATTATTACATGTGGTATCAAAGTGAAGGTTCAAGTCTAGGATGTTTCCCAAGTAGTAGAAATAATTGATCAGGTGGAACTAGTAATCATCAGAACATGGATCAAAATGATTATAGACAATGAAATACCAATAACTATGGTAGAAATTAATAGCAACATGACAACCATGGTTATATCCCACCCCCCAACATAGAGATGGATATCTTATGCCAATAGATAAATGATCTCTCACAACAGATAAAAAATTTAGGGAGATCACAAAAAAGGTATTCTCTAGAGGACATATATCCTTATCCATTTGATAGGAGCATAATCATGCCACCTTTTCCTAGGAATTTTGAGGCTCCCAAGTTTGACAAATACAAAGGAAAGGGTGATTCTAGGGATCATGATCGTGAATTTTACATAGCCTGCTTAGAGGTTGCTCATGATGAAACATAATTAATGCACTTCTTTCCTCAAATTCTAGGAGGATCGGCTATGCAATGGTTTTCACAGTTGCCAGGTGGAATCAGAACATTTGATGGCTTGGTTCAAAAATTTATTTCTCATCATGCACACAACATGGAACATGAGGTCTCAATGACTGATTTATGCAACACTAAACAAAAAAATAGAGAGTTATTCTCAGATTTCTTGCAAAGGTGGAGACACCTTACTAGCAAACATTCTTTCCCCATTCTTGAGGAACAATTAGTCCAAATCTTCATTTCAAACATGAATGAAAAGCTGGAATTCAACTTGCAAGTCAAATGTTCAACCTTTTTTGAGGAGGTGATAGCCCAAGGACTCAAAATTGAGAAAGCTCTTATAAAAAAGGATTTGGTGAAAATATTCAAAGACATCTAAAGAAGGTCCCCACCTAACTTACAATAGTGATAAACCAAAGTTCGGGTCTTAAAAAAAGAACATTGTCAACGATGGCATTATTGATGCTAGAATCATGAAAATCACACATGTTGTGAAATTATTAGGACCAAGACCAACAACAAAAATAACCCCACAAACAACCAAGTGAGCAACACTCAACAAGGTGTACCTAAGAGAAGGTACACTACATACAAACCAAATTGGACTTACACACCTTTTAAGGAACCCATCAAAATGATGTTAAGAAATCTTGTTCATCCAATCTTATCACACTTCCAACAACATCCAACTATGTGCCTCAAGTGAAACATCCTTGGTGGAAGGAAGGAAAAGGCCATAGAACAAATAAAATCCCACCGCTTGAAGAACATCATCCAAGATCTTATTCATCGAGGAGAGGTAGATGTTGATGACATAAATAATAAAAGCTCGAATGTCAACCATACAATGTTCAAGAATCCACTCCCATCGTATGAAAAGTGAAGTACCTCCCATCAAGGGAAGTATAGTGACAATAATGCCATTATACACAACTAACCTATGATTATACTGCCAATAATATAAATGAAGATATTGAGCACGTTGCAACAATAACCATCAAAGTCAAGAATCGTGAATGCAATGTTGTTACTCGTTGTAGCAAGGTCACACTACAAGGTGTGCCATATAATCTATTATAGGGAAAAGAGAGGAAAATTTGAATAAACCTGGCTAGGTCCTTATGTAGTTAATCAGTCTTTGGGATAGAGGCATATCAATTGGCTAATTTAGAATGGGAACCACTCTCAGATCCAATCAAAAACATGCATCTCAAGAAGTTCCATATATAGATATTTAGAGCATCAAGCTCACACATATTTCAAAAATATCAAAAACATTCAACAAAGGTCCTAAAACAAAAAAAGTACAAAAAATAATAATTGAAAAACAAGAAAACAGTAAAGATAAATCATTCATCCAAATGGTGAAAACCACTCAGGTGGCACCTTGGACAAGTACGATGGCACAATCTTGGCAAACAAGCATCATACGTACAGGCTTTGCTCCACTGTCTTTCAAATTCATTAATAAAAACCTTTCATCCACCCACAATATTTTGCACTTACCATGGCTTATTATTAATGTATCATTAATTTATGTCTTATAGTCCCACCATCGTCCTTAACACCTACACCTAACTGGGGGCAACTTTCCTTTGCATAATGATGGGAGTGGATCCTAAACATCCATGGTTCGCATACTAATTTACTATAAATAATCCAAAAATATTTGAAAAATGTCCTAAAATAATCTTTAAAAAATCAAAAAAATAGTGCAATAAACTAATTCTAGTTCACATAAATATTCGATCGCAAGTGAAAGCAAATTAAGCATACAAATAAAATACTCAAACAAGATAAACTATCAATTAGTCCATAGATTATCAAATTCTTAGGCTCAACATCAAACAAACATCTTAACAAGGATGCATTCTTCCTTAAAACAAGACATGGTGACACATCTTTTCGAAAGAAGATTATTTGGTTTTTCGACTGTTGTTAGTACTTTTTTATTTTACTAATTTATATCATGTTCCTATGTTACTCAAGGATATCCACAAGTGATTAGAGTGGCCAGGATGGTTCTTGGTATCTTTTCTTTGTTTTTTGTCTACGAATGGCTCCAATGAAGTTATGGGGCAAATACTAATGTTGTCTACATGGCAAGTTCACTAAGCTATGAGATCCTATGCAAATATACAAAGTCATAGATCACTATGGCTTATTGACTACAACGTATACCTCGACCATAAGTATATGAACCAAAATGGAGGGGAATATTCCTTGTCTATAATATGTCTATTTACAAGTGTAATTCTCAACCTTGGTTTTCAATACCTTGGTCAAGATCATAACCAAATAATCTCAATATTGAAAGAAGCACTATTAAAATCACAAGATCCATCCATTTCATTTCATGTGAACATATCCTACCATTGCATTCTATCCATCCTTAAATCCATATCGCTACATATCATTCATACATAGTCATGACAATTGATACTCTATTCAATCCTCTTCCACATGAATGGGTACTAGGTCCTTCATACCTTCTCTCTAAAGTTAACCCCCACTCACCCACCCCATCTAGGTCATCACTGAATACCCTACATTGTGGCCCATCAAACTGATCAAGCCACGTACATCGTAGTTCATATCTAAAAGGAAGGGTTGTTTAGTTGGTGTCATCTAGGCCATCCTATACACAACAAAAATTTATTGTGTCCATCTTTTAAACCCAACTATCAATTGGTCAACCAATCAAACACAATCAAAATAAACAATTACATCAATTGTCTAAGTCTCAACGAATAATTTGACTCAGATACCTTGACTTCATCGAGAAATTACATCAATTGTCTAAGTCTCAACAGGTCAATTTGACTCAATTACTCATACTTTATCCTATCTGAGAGAAAACTAACATCAACTGTCACATTTTGACTGAAATTGAGGTAGTTCAACCAATTGCACCAGACTATCCAAACAATTGCACCAAGACTATATTGATCAATTTTACAACATCAATCAAATGCACCACAACATTGCATTTGCACAACATCTCCTACATGACCTAGGGTGAGGTTATTTACTAGCTTTCCCTTCTCCTCCACCATTCAATCTAGATCCTCCATTCTACCATGCCTAATTTTCTTTAAAAAAATTGAGAGATTGCTTGAATTTTTAAAACTTTGTCCCGTCTCTCAAGGGGGAATACCTAACCACCAACCTGAGGAGTGTCGGAGCATGTACCATTTTGACTTGTTTTTCTTTAAACAATGTGATAAACCACACCAACTCAAAGAGGGGAAAAATACCTAACCACCAACTTGAGACATGTCAGGGCATGTACCATGTTGACTTGTTTTTCTTTGAAATGATGTGATAAACCACACCATCTCAAAGAGGGGCAAATATAGCCACCCAATTTTGTCCACTTAACTTAGACTATTAATAAAATAAATAAGACATATTTGATTAATTAATTTATCTTATCCCTTTATCCCTTCTCTCACATTGAAATAAATATTTATTTAAATTCCTAAAATCACTCACCCACTTGAATCTTCTAGAAAATGCAAACTTTGCAAGTTAACCCTCCTAATCATTTCTAAACCCCATATCATTATCCTAATCACCCTTTAATGGTTTGTACATTCCTAAACCAAAGGTTAACCCAAAACCCATCAACTCAAGCCTTTAATGGCTTCCTTCAAAGTCTTCTTAAGCCTTTAATGGCTTTAGTCAAAGTCTTCTTAAGCCTTTAATGGCTTCAGTCAAAGTATTCTTATGCCTTTAATGGCTTCCTTCAAGTCTTCAAAAATTTAATTCTTTGTCCCCCTCTCCTCTCAAGCCTTCCCTTGTTGACACTTTTCAACATGTGATTGGCTTAAAAGAGAGCACATGGATTGAGGATCAACACTTCCTCAATCAATCATAACCCTTCCCCAACCAATTCAATCTCAACCCTTCATTTGCCCATTTTGCCTATAAATAGAACTCCCATTTTCATTGTGAGGAGGAATTTTTCCATTAAAGATCAAGTTGTCCATTGAGAATAAGGTTTTTCATTGTGAAGAAGGTTATGCTCTTGAGGTTATCGTTGTTGAGAGTCTAGCAAACATTCTCATTGCTTCTTTGCATAGCTTAGATAATTTGCATCCATTTATCATAGAAACACTTCATATCATAGTCAACCATCTCCCATACTCCATTTGACATCCTTTTGTGCTAGTGCTCAAGATGAGCGCATACTTCATTTATTAACGAGATCTTGGACAAGAGGAGGACAAGGAAAAGTCATGGCATAGGGAGCATCATGAGGAAGTATCATATTTGTTTTGTTTATTTATTTCTTGACTAACTTCTTGTGATAATCTTCTTTGATCAAATTTTCTTTAACCCAGTTTGACATTGGTTTACCTCTTCTGTTGTTTATGTCAATGGATGATACTCTCTAGTGTAATGACTTTTATCATGATTCTATGATATGATGCTAGTTATGTAGTTTTTTCTCTATGGATGTTTAGATGTTAGATTATATGCTTATGTACTGACCTTGGACTGACATATCTACTTTATGTATGAGTTATATCTTATGTTCATTTTCTTGTATGGGTACGAGTCTGCATGGGGTATGAGGGGATGATATTCTATCACCCACTTCGGAGGGACACAGAATTTCATGACTCTCCTCCACCGGTGTGCCTATAAATGTTGGAGAAATGTATGTGTGTTTTCTCGATGATGCAGCTGCAGGTACCAAGCATTGACTCCACTTGAACCTTCAAGTCTGAGTGTGCTCTTTGATCTAATGGTAAAGTGGTAAATTGGAGTTATCAGTCAAACCCTTGACACAACCATCATTCCTATGGGAATGGGATCCTTGTCAGGTATCCTTGTACTTTGGTTGCCCAGTCATGTCAGTATCAGTTGTGTTGGCCCTTCGTGGTTGTTAGTCTCAGTTTGTTACTCTTGTGTTCAATTTAATGTTTATCCTATGTTATTAGCGAGAAAGTATTGATATTAATATATTAAAGGTAGTTGATTTTTAATGATTAATTAATTTATAAAATTGAAAATTGTGCAATATTATATTAAGTTAATTGCATTAGCTAAGTGATTTAATCTATTCTACCTTTTTGAAAATAATTATTTAAAAGGGAATTAGATATTTATTATAGGATTTTATTGTGCTCGTGGAAAATTAATTTAAAATGTAATTAATATCTATTTGTTTCAAAATTCAAAATTTGAATGTGTGGGGGTGTTACAAAAAATAAATTAATTATGGAAATTAATTAGAGGAATCTTGCATGCGTTTTGTATGGGGAGTTACTTTTTGGAAAAAAAACATATCTTTTGTTTTTTGGGGGGAAATTGAAGGGGGGGAGAAAGCTTTGTTTTTCTTGTGAAAATTTTATATGCATGTGAATTTCTGGATAAGGGTTTTTAAAAAGGAATTTGGGGAAAATCTGGTTTTGAAAAGAAGAAATTGGGGAAAAATGATAATAGAATACTAGGGAAAGGCTTTTGGAAGATTTTGTTTGAAACTTTCTGGATTGAAGCTTTCTAGATTTGTGCCTTGCGTATCGTGATTGGAGAAGCCGTGGATTTCTTGGGGATATAGCTTCTACCTCTATGTTTTATTTTTAGATAGCGTAAAGAGGTAGGGTTTCAGATTATTTTCTCTTTCATGTGAAAATTTCTTCTTAATCTGAATGAAATCAGTTTGTTTTGTTTTACTGTAATGAAAGAAAAATGGAAATTCTCTGGTTAATGGTTGTTTCAGGTTTATAGATTCTCAAATTTTAATTCTGGGTCTAAAATTGATATCAGGAAATGATTTCATCTGAGGCCTTTGTTTTGTAAGTTTTAAATTATTTTGAAATAAAATTCTAGGTTAAACCGAAATCAATTTGAGACTCTGTGCTTATGATTCTTGGACCCCCATGGTTATATTTTCATTACCCGATAATTTCCCTCAGAATCCTTGTTTGATTCATTTTTTTTTTAAATTCATATATTCATGTCTTTTATGTTCTATTATTTATCTTTTTATTTTTGTGGCTCTGTGTATGGAGCCATTGGGAGCCCACCCACATTGTGGGTGGCTCAACCCACAGTCGTGGGGTGAGCCCATGTTGTGGGAAGCTCTCCCACGTTGTGGGTGGCTCGACCCACAATCGTGGGGAGACCCACATTGTGGGGAGCCATTCCCACGGTCGTGGGGGGAGCTTGCCCACAACAGTGGGAAATCTCCCACAACATCTCCTCTGCTATGTTGTGTTTGATAGCTTCGGCCGATTGGGAATTTCGTGTTATCCAAATTTTTACTTCGACAGTTGGATATTAAAAGATAAACAATTTTTTTTTTTTTTTTTTTTTTTTGTGTGTGTGTGTGTGTGTGTGTGTGATCATATGATTATTATGCAAATTCACAATTATGTGTTTTCAAATTTCAGACCTATTTGTGATTATATATGTCATAATATATATATATTTACATATGTGTGTGTATATATACATATATGCATATATACATACACATATGTATATATATGTATACATATATACATATATACATACATATACATACATATATACATATATGTATGTATACATACATATATACATATATGTATGTATACATACATATATACATATACATATATATATATACATACATACATATATATATATGTGTGTGTGTGTGTATATATACATATGTATATATATATATGTATATATGTATATATATATACATATATTTATATATATGTATATATACACATATATGTATATATATATATATATATATATATATATATATATATTTACACACACACACACACACACACACACACACACACACACATATATATATGTGTGTGTGTGTGTGTGTATAAATATATTTACATATATATATTTATATGTATGTATATGTATATATATGTGTGTGTGTGTGTATGTGGATTCTTTCTTTTAATTTGTGGTTGATCAAAATAACGATAGCAAAATTGTGGGAATGAGTTACAATTCTTAAATGTTTTGAATAATAAAATGTCAGTTTATGTGCAAATTATTAGGAATAAAATGAGATAACGGTTTAAATTTTGGGTTATTGAAATTAATGTTATTTTGAATTAGTTGATGTATAGAAGTTATTATGGTCTCTTGGTATTATATTATGCTTGGAATTCTTTTATGTTTGGCATTATGAGACCTTGTATTTGCTTTTGGTTCTTGTCTATCATAGTGGGTTACTTGGATATGTTGTTTTAATGTATTATGTTTCCAAAGGCTACGACTATGTTTGAGTTTCTAATTGTGTATGGTTCCCCTTTGTCTTTTAATGTAATGTGATTGATGTCCTGCATGACTTCTATACTAGTTAGTCATTATTTGTTTTCATTGTACCTATATGTTTGCAATCCTGTTTTAGCAAGTCAGTCAACCTTGCTATGGTAGAGGGGTCTTGACTCTTGGTGTTTTTGGGTGTCGTAGACCCTGTGTTGAATTTTGGATGCCTAGGTGCAAGTCAAGGGGGAGTGGCTTTCATTGGGGGTCGAGACCCAAAGTGGTCGCCATGGTAACTCAAAGAGAGTTTGGTAATCAAGTGAAAATTTTAAATAATGATCTTGGGTGGGTAGTTAGATCACATTAAAAAGATAAATTGTTGCCTCTCTTACTCTCTAGTGCTTGTTTTGGCTGGAGGTAAGTAGAGGAGGCCCGAAATGGCATCCACCAATCTTGTCCTTTCAAAAGGTTGGTGTGGTCTACTAGTGTTTGTATGGAGGTTGGGGGTCGATAGAGATCACCAAGGTAACCAAGGATGGGGGTCGGGACCTAGTGAAGACTCACCAGGGTAACCCATGACAACCTAGTGATGACACTTTTCCCTATTGCATACCTAGTGGTCTCTTTTGGTTACTTTACTTTCCTTGGTTTGTTTGAGGCCTCTATAATTTAGTTGGTTTACTTGTGAGTCTCTTGTGATAGTAGTCTTGTGAGCCTCATGTGATTCATTTGTATCCTCTTGTTCTTCCTACCGTCTCTTGGGTCTGGCTGAGACCTAGAACCGGGGGTGGACCTGATGGTACCACATGGTTGGGTGCAGTGTTATTAGCACCCATTAGGTTTTGGTTCATCCTACATCGTGTTCGTGATGGCTCGTGGGAAGATTCAAGACTTTATTTATGTACCAGGTTTATGTATTCACTCCATTGTTTGTACTCATGGAGATTATATTCTTATGGATACCTTGTAATGTAACCGATGATCATATGGATATTCTCATGGCAATGTATTATGTATTATGATCCTTTGTAGTAGATAGTGTTATCATATTTTATGAGGTTTCATATATTCTTTTATGTTTGGTTATTATTATTCTTGAGTAACATTCTTGTGGGGCCTTGAGGGCTATTGCTATATATTAATTGTATATCTTATCTTTATCTTGTAGTATCATGTTACTCCATGCATTTGTATGATTTATTTTATTTATAAAAAAATTTAAAAAAATTATTCGCATTTTCATTGGTTTATTTGTTTAAGTCCTCTGGGCCTCATAGCGGGGGGATGTTACAATCATGGTATAGGGAGCATCATGAGGAAGTATCATATTTGTTTTGTTTATTTTTTTCCTGACTAACTTCTTGTGCTAATCTTCTTTGATGATTCTTTGAATGGATTTGTCTTCATGTAATGCTTACGGTTGAAGACTCTTTACTAACATGATTTCATATTGATTTATACTAGTCCCATTTCTATTTCATTTCACAAAGTAAAGGAGAAAACCCATGTAAGGACCCACACTTCATAACCCCAAATTTCATTATTTTTTTAATTTTATTTTTAATTTTTATTTTAGTATTTAATAATTGATATATCATGTGTAAATTCTTTTTTTCTTTCCTTAAAATTCCATTGTGAATGTAGGATTTCATGTATCTTTCCATGTTTAATTATTTTTCTTTTCCAATTATTGAAATATATTGATTAATTAATAATTTTAATGAAATTTAATTTTCTTTATTTTATTTTAGCATAATCACATTAATAATAATAAGTTTTTTTAAATATCTTAAAATGAGGGTGTTGACAACTTAGTGGGAACAAAACTCTTCTTCAAAAGAGAAATGATATAATTTGAGTGTACAAGTCAAAAAGATAGGTCATAGAAGGAAGGAGTGATTAGGACTACCAAGAACTACTCTATCTACTGGTCCAATGAATGTTCACACCTTAAGAGAGAAGGAAGAGACTATGTAGCTCCCCGTAAGATGATGCTCAAATGCTCCATGTTATACCCTACTGGAAAGAACCTCTGCAGAGCACCTCTTATTTATCATGCAACAGGTGATAAAGAACATGAATAGAAGATGTGATGTCTTGTTGGACCTTTGGATGCTCTCTATGAAGCATCTCTAAGCTCAATGCAAGAGCTATAAATAAGATTGGTGTCTTCAATGATGTCTTCCAAATTTGCATCATTGGAAAACATGTATGAATATTTTGTTTGATGTTTTTTGTAAAAAATTTCTCGATTCCTATGTAACAACAAGTGATGAGATCATAATGCATGTCAAAATATTATATTGTTCATCTCCATGTAGTATTAAGGAAGGTGTGGAATTGGTCAAAGACATGACTCAAGACAACCTTTCAAGAAGAATAATAGTAAGAGAAATGTGGAAGTGTTTATGACACAACTCATGGAAGTACACAATGGCACAACTCAAGACAACTCCCTTGATTCAATATTCGGTGAACTCCAATTTATTGGCACTTTATTATAGTGCTTTTTACAATGCATCAAGGACCAATGCGTAGGAAATGTTGAAACATTAACTTTTGCAAAAAATAGTGGTCAATTTTGAGCTACCATTAAAAGGTTATTTAATAATTAATTTTTTGTAAAATGACCATTGTTTAATACATCTCCACTCAAATAAAAATTAAATGTCAAAGATGAGATCAAACCTATTCTTCCAATGACTCATTGGAACCAGCATGGAAAATAGTTTCTGATGACTATACATTTGTCAAATTTCACAAATCCCTTTCATTGCTTATTTAAGGCTTCCCTCTCTTCACCGCCCTTTCTTTTACAAAGCGAGTAATCTAGCAATGCCACCACTGGCATTAGAAGGTCAATGATACTTCCTTTTATCAAATAAAATAATGTAGAGGTGCTTTTTATTGTTTTGATTAAGTAAAAATAGGTTTTTGAAAGGAACCCAAACCTTTTACATATAAGGAGAGAAAAAGAGCTAGAAAGAACTGTCACTGATCACTCCATTTACAAAAACTAATCCCATCCAAACAAAAAGGGATCTTAACACACATAACATGAAGAACCACAAAAAGACAGCTAAAGGAAAGCAAAAAGACAACACAAAGACAGAGACCAAGACTGAGACCTAGACAGCTAGATATTTTTCATGATATCTTCAGCATGGACCACCATCTGCTTCATGGTGTTCGCAGAGGTCTTTAAGTCATCCATCTCTCGACCCTTGATGTCGCCCTTATTCGTTGTATTAACTCTGGTCCTCTTCTCGTGACCTTTTTTTCCAGTTGATCCTTGTCACCCTCTTTATTTTTGATGTCATCAAATCTGTTAATCAAAATGTTCATGTTGTCCATCGAGGCTTTGAGAATCTAGAAGTTCTATTCAGCTATCTTCTTTACTGTGAGTTTCATCTTGTCAACTTTGCTGCCCATATTGTTCATATCAATTTCCATCCCTTTCACCTCCTTATTTTCTTCCATCTCCTTAACCTTTTTTTCAGTTGCAATAATTTTACTCACCATGTTTTCAATGGCTTCTGTGTTATTAATTGCCACCGCCAATTCTTTGACATTTTCAAATAGGGTTTGTCACCTATCATGGCTCTTTTGACAACATTCATATCCTTCTTCAGGCTGCCTATGTCTTTCACCATTGTGCTGACGGTATCATAGAAACCCTTAATACTCTCATTTCTCCAGCACAGTCACTAGATTTGCCCCTTTTGTCCTCTTGATCCTCTTTCTGTAGACCTTGGGTATTCAAATCCTCATTGTTGCCCACAATCGGATTATCATCCCCCTCCTTATCCTGCACATTATCATTTTTGTCCTTCTCTACCTCCTCATTAAAATCAATCAAAATTTGATTAATATCTTTGTTACCTCCCCTGTTGATGTTCTTCTTCCTCTAGGTTTGCTTTCCGATGCCTTTCCATTTCTTGTTTTGATGAATTTACCTTTGAAGGACTCAGCCTCAGACTCTTAAATATCTAAATCCACCACTATCTTCTTACCCTTGTTCCTCCCCTTTTTACTTAGCTCCTCTGACTCGCCTTCAGTCTCTTAGTTGAAGTTAAAACCACTAACCTCACTCTTCGTGTCCTCATCCCTTGCATTTTTACCTGTAATAGGTTTTTCAATGCATTTCCCTTTCAGCACTTTATACAAAAGAGCCATAAGACCCTGATGAAGAGCATGGTCGCCCTTGGGATCTTTCATATCTCTTTGATAGTATGGTCCATAGAACATGCAAGATAATATGGCAGGCTTACCTTTTCCCCACGGCAAAAATGATTGAGCAATACAAAGTGGTGCCTGTAAGCTCTCATAAACCTGCCATCCAACAGTATATAGGTAATTGCAGAAAATAAAACAAACCTCCATGGCCTGCATATACATTTTGGGGAGTGATAGGAGTTGTCGACCTTCACCATTTTCTTCTTCTCACCTTCCGTGATAGGAAATTTTTTCGCTGCCTTATCAGAGATGCTATGATCTCTGTAGAATTTCATGCCCTCTGTCATCATCCCCATGGCTTCAGCAATAATCTCCTCATCCACAGTCATCATCTGGGTCCCACCAAAACTTTTCCATTCTTCCAATTCTTGATAAAGTGTTTAGTGACCGTTGGATCTTTCCCACTAAGCCTCTCCATAAACACACTTAGACCCCCCTCCTGAAGAATTTCCCAAACCTCTCTATTCTTCCTCCATTCCGAACAAGAGGTAGGTTCGAACCTTTTTTTGTTCCCTCCCATTTTTCCTTTGCAATCACTAAATTTCCTTCTCTCTGCTCTGATTCTTCTTCTCTGGTTTCTGTAGTTGCCCTGAAAAACAGTCATGAATCCATGCCAAGCAATTATGAAAAGACACTTAAATACATGCTCATCACCACCATTGTAAACCTGCATCTAAATAAGTGGAAGAAGCATTTAGAAATTATAGTTGATGGTGCCATGTTGCCTCGTCTGGATACAGTCCAGATCAAAAAAGGATTTCGCTTCACATGCAAGTTTTCTTTCACCATTAATAGTAATGATTTCCTCCATTTGACAGGCCAGGTTGGTGGCCCAGTCAACACATGAATTTGCTTCCCTGTACACGTGTGTGAAAACACACATTTCAAATGTATCACTTATTTTCTTCGCTACTTTAATAGCATTGTTTATTGACCAAGATGGTGGGAACTCCTTGTTCAAATAGTTTATTATATTCAATGAGTCTCCTTCACACCAGACTCTGTTGCAGTTGGCTTCCTTTGCTAGGACCATCCCATGATAAGCCACCATAGCCTCAACAACATGATTAGTCTGATTTCGTATAGGTATGCATTTAATAATTTTGCATTTTCCCCATTTGTCCCTTAGGACCACACCACATCCCGCAATACCAGGATTCCCTTTGAAGCTCCATCAAAGTTTATGTTCATCCAGCCATTTGGAGGATATTCCCATTTCACACCCTCTCTAGGATTAGTCTGAAAGTGATCACTTCCTTTTAATCTCCACTTCTTGAAGATTATTTGATCATCCTTGTCTTGAGGATTAGCAATACCACCTATGATATTAATATTTTCCAATATGTTTCTTTTTATTTTCTCAAACACAATTTGAGCCTTAGACACCTTCTCTCTGAACACTCTTTCATTTCTCTCTTTCCATATACCCCAACACATATAGGGTAAAGCCAATTTTCACAACAAAATAGTAGACTTATTCCTTGATGGGTGCTGCCAAGAATTAAAAACCTCTTGAATTGATTCCGGGAAACTCCAACTGATATTGAAGTGATTCAAACATCTTCCCCAGACAGCATCAGAGAAGGGACAATGAAAGAGTAGGTGGTTGATGGTCTCCTCATTCTGCATACAAATAAAACAAACACTAGGCATACACATACCTCTTTTTCTAAGGTTATCAATTGTTAGAATTTTATCTTGAAGGGTTGTCCATAAGATAATATTAATTTTAGGGGTTAGGCCTTTAACCCAAGCCTTATCCCAATAAGGACTCTCCATTTTAGAAAACTGTTGATGATAAAGAGAGGCCACAGTAAATTTACCATTTGCTGTGAGTTTCCAAATTAATTGATCTTCATCTTCCACCACCACCGTGGAGTTCATTATTTTGTTCAGACTTCCCAAGGAAGGATCAACTTGAGATAAATCCTTCCACTATCCATCTTCCCAGTAGTCACCCACCATACACCCATATTTTTCCTTGCAATGGTTCTAAAATCTACTCCAATCAAGACTTTCACTCAGAGGGGACTCGAGCAACCAGGAGTCTTCCCATAATTTGATAAGTTTCCCTTTCCCCATCTTCCATTTCACATTTTTAGCAATTATATCTCTTGTTCTAGACACATTTTTCCAGATATTGGATCCAATTGGGATATCTTCCGCATTGAGGAAGCTTAGAAGTATAGGATATTGCCTTTTATAGTTGTTGTCCCATATCAGTTTCCATTCTCCCTGGTTATTATACCCTCTCCAAATCTATTTGGCCATAAGAAATTCATTCATGTCTCTTATTCTTCTTAGACCCAAACCTCCCTTTCTTATTGGGTTACAAATCTTGTCCCACGCAATCAGATTCATTCTCTTCTTCTCCTCGACCCCTATCCACAAAAAATTTCTTTGAATTTTTTCAATAACCTCTGCAAACTTGGTAGGAATTCTAAAAAGTTTGATGGCATAAACAGGAATACTTTGAAGAGTTGATTTCAACAGATGAACCTTACCAGCTTGGCTAAGAAGAGAACCCTTCCAACCTGCTAACTTCTTATAGAATTTGTCCACCAAAGCTCCCCAGAAAGTATCAGGAGGATCTTGGCATAAGGGGAGCCCCAAATAGGAAGCAGGAAGACTCCCCAATTGACACACCAAAATATTGCTTATTTTTATCTTTCTTCTCTCCAGAGTATTGATGAAGTAAACAAAACTTTTAGACCAATTAATAAGTTGCCCAGTAGCTAACCTGTAACTGTCCAATGCTTTCTTTAAACTCCTTGAATCCTGCATTGAAGCCTTCCCCATAATTATAGAATCATCCACAAACTATTGATGGGAGCATACTTGAACCACTGAAGATGGTTTCAATCCACAAAACTCCCCCTTCTCAACCAGCTTTCCAATGCATCTCCCCACACATTCCGCCATGATAATAAAAATAACCGAAGATAGAGGATCTCCCTGTCTAAGTCCCCTTGAGGACTTGAATAAAGGGGAAGGAGACCCATTAATTAAGATAGAAAAAGAAGCCAAAGAGACTAATTGCCTAATAAGACTAATACTTCTAGAACAAAAACCAAAAGTTGAAAGAACTTTCATCATTAAATCCCAATCCACTCTATTGTAGGCTTTGGATAAGTCAAGCTTAAGAAGAAAGCCTTCTTTTTTAGCACTAGACAAAGAATGAATGTTTTCATGGACAGAAATTATCAAATCCAAGATTTGTCTTCCAAGGACAAAACCACTTTGCTGAGGAGAAATCATAGAAGGAAGCAGCTTCAGGATTCTAGAGGTCAGAACCTTAGAGATGATCTTGTATAGAGAGTTGCAAAGGCTTATAGGTCTAAATAGATCCATGGAATCGGCTCCCATCTTTTTGGGGATAAGAGAAATAAAAGTGCCATTTATCTCTTTCAAAATTCTTCTAGCACCAAAATACTCTTTCACAGCTCTGGAAACATCATCTCCAACAATATGCCAATACATTTGAAAAAAAAACATGGGAAAACCATTCGGGCCCAAAGCCTTGTTACCTTCAAAGGAGTTGACAGCTTTTAGAATCTCATCATTGGAAGGGATAGCAGTCAGGTAAGAGTTCTGGTCAACCTCCAGGATAGTTGGAATACATTCCATAAGGTTCTTTTGAGATTGTAGATCCAAATTCTGATCCTTAGCAAGGAGGTTGGAGAAAAACTCCATGACAACCTTTCTCATAGATTCTTCCTCTTCAACAATTCTACCATTAACTTTAATCTATGATATCCTATTGATGGCCTTATGTTTTAAAGTGGACATATGAAAGTATATAGTGTTTATGTCCCCTTCCTTCAACCAAACATTTCTTTACCTTTATTTCCAGAAAGTTTCTTCTTTTGCTATTATATCATGATATCTCATAAGAATTTTATCTTCAGCATCTCTTGAAGTATTAGTATATCCATTATTCTGAATCTCATCCTGAATATCTTTTAGATCTGAAAGAATAGTGGCTTTCAAAGCAAAAATGTTCCCAAAGCATTCCTTATTCCACTTTTTAACATTTTCTTTCACAAACTTCAACTTTTTGACCACTTTATACATAGAATTACCTTCAATTCTGACCTGCCACCATTCCTTGATTTTGCTTTCCATATCCGGGTGTTTAGTCCACATTCTTTCAAATCTATAACGGAAGTGTCTTCTTCTATTCTTAGCATCAACCATGAAGGATATATGATAGTGATCTGATCCTGCCCTTATGTGAGCAGATAAAGAACAAAAGTAAAGACTAAACCAATCCAAAGAGATAAGGACTCTATCAAGTCTGACCTGAATTAAGTCCTCACCACTCTTTCTATTAGTCCAAGTGTATTTAACTCCTTGCAAATCTAGGTCATGGAGAGCATTATTATTGATGAAGTCCATTAAATCCAATCTACTGTCCAGATTGATTTGGCTCCCTCCCTATTTCTCGTTTTCCTTCAAAGGGGTATTGAAGTCCCCCATAATCATCCACCCATCTTCAGCAAACCTACTTCTTAACAAGGTTAATTTTTTCCAATAATCACTTCTTCCATTCTTGGTGTTAGGAGCATACACATTAGTTAAGACCCATGAGGTGCTTTCTTTCAAATGCTTAAATCTGATACAAGCAAGATTGTTGTCCTGAATCAGCATTTCTCCATCTACATTGTTTTTATTCTAGAAAGTAACAATACCTCCCGAGGCTCCTTATGAACTACCACCACTAACTCCTCCATTACTAAACATTTTCAATCCTTCTACCTTTTCCTTTGACATTTTGGTTTCTTGAATAAAAAAAATATCCGGGTTTTTGTCTCTCATCATACTTTTTAATAAATCATGTTTGTGAGGATTATTCAATCCTCAAATATTCCAAGAGATGATCTTCATGGTTTTTTAGAAATACCTGCCTCAAAGATGGTTCTTTGAGTCCCATCTGCTATGTTCTTACTTGTTTCCATAGTCCTCTTCTTTGCATTTGAATATCTTCCTGGAGAAGTATGCTGAGCTCCCACATCCCCAAGTCTGCTTCTGGTATTTATGGTTGATGTACTATTGTTGTTGTTGTTGTTATTATTTTTTCTATTCTTAATCTTTCTTTATCCTCCATTACTTCTTCTTCTTCCTGCTTTGACTCACTCTTTCCCAATGCCTTTTTGATGTCTTCCTCATCTCCCCATTTTGGCTCATTTTCCTCCGAAAAAGTCAACTTTACCTTAGCTGGAGAGGCTAATGAGATCTCCGACAACCCTTGATCAAGGATGTTATCAGGTTGTACATTTTGGATCTAATCTGCTCCCTTATCTAACTCAAATGAATTTGATACTAAATTAAAATTGTATCCTTCCTCTTTATTGTCTTTGGATTGATTATCTCCCTTATTCTTTTGATCATTAATTCTATTCTCACTATTATCTGAGTTTTGATCTATCTTATCCTTTTCCATTTCCTCTTTTTTCTTGCTAACTTGTGACTCTCTTTCTACATCATCTGAATCCTTGCCATTCTACTCCTTTTCCTGATGGGCGGTCTTTTTATTATCTCCTTTCTTCATTTCAATTCCCAACTCTCTGACTAACACTTCCTCTGTCCTTCCAACCTGGGACTATTTTTCCTGATCCAAACCATCAAAATGCAAAGCTTTCAAAGAGTTGTCCACCTTTTTCCATACTTTAGTTTGGGATTTAGATTTGACCACATTACTTGGGCATTTTTTAGCCCAGCGCCCTACTTTCTTACAGTGAAAGCATGCAAAAGGGATTGTTTTGTAAACAATATTTTGCTTCCATTTGCCAAGTTTTGATTCTATCTCTATTTCCTCTGGCACATCCATTTCGGGCCCAACTCCTATGTAGATTCTGGCATAAATAAGTCTTCTTCTGGATGTCGTGACTGGATCAATGGCGATAAGCTCCCCGAAGGCATTGGCTATTCCTGCAAACACATCTTCCTCCCAATATTCCATTGGGAGCCCAGGTAACTTTATCCAAACTGGAACTTGGACCACAAAAAAAATTTCTCTTCCTGCATTAGGGTACCCATTCTAGATATACATAAAATATTTGCCTATCGCCCAAGTCCCGTTGCAAAGGATGTTTCTGTGATCCTCCTCACAAGAGAAAGAAAAGGACAGGCATCCTTTGTTCATAGCAACCACATCTACCTAACCTTTCAAGTTCCATTTCCTCTTAACAAACCCACGAATGACCTCAATGTTCAATCTCATCCCAAAAAAATTGCCAATCAAAGTGTTTTCCATTCGAGCAATGTTATGATCTATAATTTGGTCAGGAACAGAAATGGTGAACTTACCCTAAGACACATTTGAGGTATTTTTTACCGGGGGCAAGGATGACTTACCTTTAGGTTTGACCCCAAACAAAGAGGACTATTTACCAATATGTCCAATCAATCTGGGTCCCCCCTTTAGATCCCCTGAATTCGGCGAGTTCTTGAGATCCTTCCCATTAGATTCTTTTCCTTCCACTGTGTCCTCTGAACCGCTTACCGCCTCCCAAATTTAAATTTTGAACCTGACCATTTTGCTTGCCTCCTGCTATATGCTCCTCACATGATCTGGGACCCCCACTTGGGTCCCCCGAGTCCAAAGGAACATCGGGTTCCTTACCATCTGAACTCTCATTTTCTACAGAACTCCCTGAATCTCCTGTTGCATACTGTCCTGTTGTTGAACCAGTGCTCCCACCCAAAAAAATTGATTTTTGGGCCTAACCGCTCCCCTTCTCCTCCCCGCTCATCCTCATTTTGCTGCTTTTTATTGTTCTTAATGGAGTGATTTTATTTTTAGGCATAACTTTTGCCTACTATGTCTAACTTTTGACTTCTTATAGTTAATGGAAAGCTATATTCAAACATTTTGCAATTATATTAGAGCTTTTTTTAAATTTATTTTTTATGATAGAAAATTACATGTGGGTGCTAGTTTTTCTCTCATTTATTCAATAGGTCACATCTTTTGTCCATAGTGTCCAACTTTGGAATTCTTATAGGTGATGGAAGACTATTTTTCAAGAACTTCATGGTATATCAAGTATTTCGTCACCTAGTCTCTATAGATTTTTTTAATGTATTTGATTTTGGGCACATGGAAAACACAAACATAAGACTCTAGTTCTCATTTCAAGGGGAGTTTGATTTAGGTACATTAAGGGTGGCGATCATGGTGTCATAGAGGTTCTTCTATACATAAAGATTTAACATGACATGGTTATTTATATGAGTACATGGGATGGTTGTTGAGTTGACCTAGAGTTCCTCAATAACCTCTTTAGTATTATTAGATCATAGCATTTGTATGTTTTAGATTCATGTTGACTATATATCAGTTTTGTAGGTTTTTCTTATCTATGTTTTGAGTCTATTTTTGGTTTAATAGTTTTAATCTATTTAGAATTATGGACATTATAGATGAAGTGGATTCAAAGTTATATGCATGTCTTTGACATGGATGGTTTTGTAGGTTTTACATTATTAACTAAAATTTATGGTTTTGTATATCTTTGGAGAGACTTTGTTGGATTGTGACTCTCATAGGGGTGGTTTTGGATGCAAAATAGTTACAACATGTTCATATGCACACATTGAGAATGGTTTGAGGTTGTGTGTATCTTTTTTGATATAGAGGTGTCAACACACAATCTATCACTAAATGTAGTGATTGCTTGATGGGTTGTTGAACTATGAGTAGTTTATCATGGATTTGCAATAACTTGGATCCAAGTTTGATCTAGTGTTTAAGTGGTGAAGAATCTACATGATTATCTTATTATCTTTGATTTTCCTACTATTAATGTGATGTTGATTTTTCTTGCTCTTGGGTTTACATTGTGGTGGATCCATGTTTTATTTCTTTGAGATTTACAAATTATATAGTTTTGTGGGCTATCTATATCACATGGTGTATAGGTAAGTTGGACGGGGACTATCTATACCCATAGATCAGTGAAGTGTTAATGATGTCTTGATGCAACACATTTTGGATGTAGACTTTTTAGACAGTATGGTGTTGCACATTTTTGTGTTGGTGGTCCATAAGTCATCATGCCACTAAGACAATGAAATGGATGAATAGAGTACTTGTGATTCATGGTGGATTTCTTTGGGATTTTTATGTAACTTTCTTGTAAGAGTAATTTGGGTTAGTAGCGATTATTTCTTTTGGAACTTTTTGTAATTATCTCCCATTAGAGATCTTGATTTTACTTTTCTCTTTGCAAGAACTTAATGTTGCAATCTAGTTCTTTGATTATGTGGGGGCCACATCTGATCCTCAATTAAGAAATTTTCATGATACCATGAGTATCTTTAGATCACTTATAGTGGGATCTTTATCAATATTGTGATATTATGCCATCGAGGATCTAAATCATTTCTTTTTGCATTCTTGGAATCATATAGTTTTCTTAGGAGCAGATCTATCCATTGGAGGTAGATAATATTTTATAAAAAAAATATAAATCATTATGTTATTTAGAGTTCATAACTTTGTAATTGAAAATTTGACAGTGATTTGAGGTATTCTTCTAATATTAACTATACTGGTCATTTTTCCTTTGGAGTTTTTAGAGGTTATAATGATGTAATTGGAGTTTGGTTGGCATGAGATGGTCTTTTGATCTCTTATTTATAGGTATTATGTGTTGGAATAGTGACTCTATGATGAGGTTTAATAGGAGGAATGAGGAGCCTACACTTGGAGTTGGATATGATTTTAGTATGGCCTTGGTGGGGAGACTGTTCATGTCGACAAACATGATGGATTGGTGCATCTTAGGAAGATAAATCTCACCCCCCACTCTCAATCCACTCAAAATGGAATCATTTGATAGGTATGGCCAAATGAGATTAAATTTGGTCCCAACAATTTCATAAATAATATACATCATTTTTTTCGTGTCCACCTTTATGTCACATTGAATTAATGTTATTTATAAATTGCATAGTATTGGTTAAATAATTTTTTATTAATAATATTTAAATGTTGACAATAATGTTTTGAAAAATATTTGTTTTTGTTGAGCAAGATACTTTGGTGATTCTGGGAGGATTCTACTTAGCTTTGAATTTTTTTATGGTTTCCAAAAGTATTGGAATTAATTTTACCAATTGTGGGGGCTACAAGATTCAAAGAAGACAACACCACATAGTTTCCTTAGGCTTCAGAACAAAACAAACACTCAACAATTTTAGTTTTCTCACATTGAAATCCTCATATATGGTAGCAAGATCAAAACCCCCCAACAATTCCTTAGATTATTAATTAATAAATATCCTCTATTACTAGTTGACTCCAATTGGGAATTATCTTTGAAGGAACTTTCCTCACTTTATACTTAAGAGAAAACTTTGCATTTCTTTTATATCAAATTTATATTTTCCATTTTGTTAAGATTCTTAGTAAAATTTGAACAACATTTGCATATTTGGCGTGTCACTAGCTTACATGGATTTTCCATAAATAGTTAGTAGTAGTAATTATTTAGACAATAGTTAGTTATATTATCATGTTTTGATCATCGGATCATGCAAAAAAATCAAGATCACTATCAATATTACCCAATATTATGTTAGGGGTCCCACACATACTAAGAGGGGGGGGGTGAATCAGTATCTAACCGGTAATAAGAATTTCTTAAGTTAAAACATGCAGAACATAATATAACAGTGTACCATTATGCAAGAAATAATGCAATAAACAGAATCAAGAATATCCACATGAAAAGTACACCATAACACAAGATGTTAATGAGGAAACCTGGTGTGGAAAAAACCTCGGTGGGATTTGTGACCCACAATATTCACTCACTGGCCAATAAGAGAATATTACTTACAATAGGGGCCTGCACATGCAGGAAGGCCAACTGCCTAGAGCTCACTGCTCAATGGGAAGTCACACTGACTTACAAATAAGGATTATACTAATCCAATAACTTGTACTGCTTTACAATAGCATCTTCAATGCCAGATTCAGTACCGGTTTCTACTTTGTTCTTTACATATACCCCTTGACCTATATTTCGCACATTAGGTCTGCCTAATATTTTCTTTTATGCTCCTACATCATCATTACAAATGTCTACAATGATCTCCTTTATATATAAGAGTCATTTTACAATTTACCAAGTCGGCTTACAATAATAAACAAAATATTGTATAACAAAAATCCTGTCAGCCTCAATGCCGGCATACTTTCTTTCTTCTGTGTCGATGCCAGTGTAGAGTGTGATCTGCTGATGCTAGTGCACTATCTTGTCAGTGTAATGCTTTGTTGGTATAATGTCTTGCCAGTGCCATAGGATTGCAAGGTTTCCATCAATGACAAAACCTTCAATCACATACAATGTCTCATTGGAGTGTGCCTATGCCAACAATCTCCCCCTTTGGCATTGATGGCAACACTCATGAGAAATTTCAAAAAGTGTTCAAAAGTGTGCAGTCCAAAAATGTTACCAAAAATGTGAGAGCTCCCCCTAAGCATATGATTCCTGTGTTTTGAACTTTCTCATCCCACTACTCCCCCTTTGGCATCAATGACAAAGGTTGTCAAGATGTCAGTAGAGTTTGTAGTTTCATCTATCCATAACCTCAACCTTGTAGCTGGGTAGTTAGAATCTGAAAAAGATCTCCCAAAATTAAGTTTATACTATCCATAAACTTCTTACTATCTTTTATTGTTGTCTCAGTTCTCTTCACTGTACCGGTGAGATGCTGCAAATGCTCTGCCCGTGTTTTGTTTCCCTGTGTTAATGCCTCAGAAATTTCCTTCCGCAGAGATGCTAAATAGTCCAATCTTGGACTTAGTTTAGATCTCAAATGTTTTGCCTTGTTTATTATTCTTTCTTTCTCTCTTTCCAATTTGAGTAATTCTTCCTCAAGATTTGTTATTTTCTCTTCAAAAACTAATAGTGTATCAGGTGAGTTGACAAAGTTGTCTGCAATTTTATTTATCTCATCATGTGCCTTGCTTATTTTCTTGTCAATATCTACAGTCAAAAAGTTTGTTTTACATGTATCTTTATACAGATTTTTGTATTCTTTCAACAAATTACATAGTTCTGGTAGAAGTGTGTCAAAATCTCTATTACACTTCTTTATTTCCTCATCAAAGAATTTTTGCTTTTCAATCTCTACCTTACCCTTTACTGAATCTTCCTTTATTTTCTCAATGTTTTCTAAGATATATTTACACAATGTATCCAACTGTCCTAAAGAATCTTTATTATCTATATTACAGTTGGGAGCTATTACCTTCAAAATTGGTATAGAATCATCAATTGCTTTGTAAGCCTGTGAGCTGCAGTCAGTTATTTTCTTGATAGAATCAATTAATACCTCAGTCACATTTGTTGATTTGAATGTTGATGATGATCCAACAATCTGAGTACTGGTGGAAGTAACCATGCTTGTATTAACCTCTGGTAGGTCAATTTGTGTCTGCATTTCTTTAAGCACTGGTTTTCCTACTTCACTAGTTACTAGTGGCACTGTTTCCTTATGTACCTGTTTCGGTTGATGTTGTTCTGGAGCCTTTAGCTCTGTTGGTTTCTCTATATGTTGTGTTGTCTCTATCTATGACTCAGTCTCTACCTTTTTCTCTGTATCTTCTGCCGGTTTCTCTGTTTTCCCTGCTACCGGAGGCTCATTAGCCATATCTGACTTATTAGTTGTATCTTTATCTACTACTATGTTGATCTTCTGAGTATCAACATCCACAGTGTATAG
Source organism: Cryptomeria japonica (assembly GCF_030272615.1). Classification (NCBI taxonomy): domain Eukaryota; kingdom Viridiplantae; phylum Streptophyta; class Pinopsida; order Cupressales; family Cupressaceae; genus Cryptomeria; species Cryptomeria japonica. The sequence goes on along the minus strand of NC_081406.1, from coordinate 481,368,075 downwards.
GACTTCAGAATTAGGATTATTATCCTCTACATCCATACTTTCTGCTATCGGTTGTTCTTCAATAGTTGTTATTTTCACCGGTGGGGGTAGGTTGTCTTTAACTTTGATGCTTGGTGGTCCACCAACTTTACCTTTCCCTTTGTCTTTATCTTTCCGATATACCTTTATAGGTTTAGGGTTCCTGTACTCTTCTTGTTTTTCTTTGTCAACCAGGAATATATCCCATCCATCTTCTGTTTCCTCTGTCACTTCATTAACTCGTCCTACCATTAGTGAAATATGTCAGTGTGCAGTAGAGAATACTGACTGGTTTGCTTGAGCAATCAAATCATCAATTTCTTTTGGAGAGTTTACCAGATATACAGCAAGTAGCTTCTCAATTTTATTTTCTTATCTAATTCTATCACTGCTTGCCTTCTGGCCTCAAGTCTTTTGAATAATTCATCAGGAATTTCATTTACTACTTCCATCAAGAATTTATTGTACATGTCCATATGCAATATAACACTGTTCTCAACTTGCTCTTTCTCATCAGCTGTTAGAGTGTCATAAATTTTCTCTATGTTCTTCAGTTTTCCTTCCTCTGTGATTTCATTTAGCAGTACATCAAGAGGGGCCAAGTCTCTATTTGTCCTTTTCTTCTTCTTAGGTGTCAGTTTCTTCTTTGGTGTGGCCTTTCTAACCGGAGATCTCACTGCTTGTTGCTTTTGCCTTGTTCTTCTAGGTGAAGCTGTGGTTGTCGGTGAGGGATCTCTTTTTCTTACAACTCTTTTAAAAGTTGCTGGCATGTCACCTTCCAAAGAGGTACCTATCGGTGATAGATGAGTTTCAGGTTGTGGAGCTGCCAACTCATCCTCTGTTATGCCGATTTTCTTCAATACATCTTCCTTAATGGCTTTTGCTTGTCTGGACCCTTTCCTTACAAATGCCTCAACCTTCTTTACTCTTTTATTTGATTGTATTTGGCTTTCTATAGTCTTAGCACTACCAAATACTTCTTCCTTAGGTTCATTGGGGGCTTCCAGAAGTGCTTTAGCATATGTTTCAACTATGTGATCATCTATTTCATAGCCCATCTTGGTTACCCAAATTGTCCTTGGGATGACCGCTTCCATCCAGATTTCATCTTTCTTAATAACAAAGCATATATCATCTTTGTATTTGTCTACTATTTTCTGAGATAACCTTACTCTTTTCTTCATTTTGGTCTTTAATGCTTGAAAGAAGTCATCAATATTGTTTTCCTTGTTCTCACCCATGTTATTGAATAGTTCAGTCAATTATTTTCCTACCGGTATGTCATATCCAAGTTCTTTATAACCTATATCGGGAACCTATTTTGTTATGTGTAGCATTAGGCATACTAACAGATTTCCAAATCTAAAAGTTCCTTTCTTGTCCTTCTTGATCTTTCCAAGGTTGTCAATTAGTTCATCCTTTAACCATTCACATATGTCAATTTTTGCATTGTCTGCTACCATATCATAAGCACTCTTAATGCATAAACTTGAAACTGAATTAAGTCTATTAGCATGAGTGGCTTTATAACCTAATATCATACTGATAAATCTCACATTGATATCTTTTACATCATTAACCCTTAGAGACCTCTTGTCAAATGTTGCACCAGTCAGTTTTGTAACTAGGTCATTGGGAACCTTTTTTGTTTTATCTGGCCTCTTACCGGTGGTCGGCAACCCTGTGATAGCTTTCATAGCTTCCTTGGTGATCTTATGGATTGCATCTAACCAGAAAAATTCTCCATGTACTCTGCTTAAGACTATCCTAATCACATCCTTAGGAAATTCGGGAATGCTAAGGATTTCTGTAAATCCTAGGGTTTCAATAATCTTGTGTTCATCTTTAACATTGCCGGTGTTATCACATATCATGGTTTTATACATGGTTTTGATTTCCTCATCTCCTAACTCTTCAATGTTGTAGTGGATGTACATTCTGGGGTCTTCAGCATATACAACTCCCTTAGGAATTTGAGAAAATGCACCTAAGGTATCATACTTCTTTGCTATCTCGGGAACTAACTGAAATACGGGCCTAGGTCTTTTTATTACGTCAACAATAGTAGGGTTTGCTATGTATTCAATTGCAGAGGTGGATGCCATGATTAAATATCTTTTACTACCTTGGATGGATGATTTCTTGGAGTGTGCTTGCTTCTTGTTCGAAATGCCTTAGCTCGGAGTCTTCACGCTCTCTGAAAATTTGAAATCTCGGTGAAATGAAATGGAGCCAAAACCTTAACTTTATAGTGTCTTTTCACCATCTACCACATTAATTGCATGCCGGTTAAGTATTCACTTAACATTGTCTGCTGGTAATAAGTAATTTTTCAACTTCTTATCTCTAACCGAGGGAATAATTAGCACGTGTCATTAGATTGCCAAAACCTCAAGGAAATTTTCTTCAATTAGATGAAGAACTTCCTACCAGTGGAGCACTGCTTTGTCCTTCTGGTGAAGTATCACTTTGTCCTACCAGTGAAGCATTGGTTGGTTCTATCGGTGGAGAAGTATTCCCAATATTTAGATCAGCTTTCCTAATCCATTATTTTGAGAATTCTTGTTTAACCTCTTCAACTTTTTCTTTACCTTTCAAGCTAGCACTTTTGTTGTCTACCGGTGTTCCTTCTACAAAATTTAGCAATATGCCCAATCTTGTTACATGCATAACAAGTTACATTATTCTTCTGAATAGCTTTCCTATAACCTATGCCAGTTTGTGTTCTGCATTGATTTGATAAATGTCCAAATCTTCCACAAAATTAACATCTTACATTCATTCTATAGTTTTCAGAGTTGTGACCAACTTTGTTGTATTTTGAACATTGACTGGTGAGTGTGTTGATATTCTAATAATTCCTAGATCTACATTCATTTGCTCTATGACCATACTTATTACAGTTAAAACATTTTCCATTAAATTTATAAGCATTAGGTTGTCTTACCGGTTTGCTGTGATCCTGAGTATTTGCAGTACTAGAGCTTTCACCGACTTCAAAGCCAATTCCAGAAGTGTCACCTTTAGGTTTTTGATTCTTCAACAAGGTACCAAGTTCCTCTAAGCTTTTCTTGAATTTTTGTTTGTGTTGATTTGCAGTTTCCAGTTCTCTTTCCAAGATTTCTTTTTGTCTCATCAGTTCATTTGAGTCATTCTGAGTATGCATCAGATTTGTCTTCAACATGTCATTTTCATAGCTAAGTCTTGTGTTCTCATTTGTTGCATCACTTAGTCTTCTGGTCAATTCTTCTTCATTCGTCTTCCTATCCTCAATCTCTTTGCAAAATCTCATAGTCATATCCTACATTTGATCATTCTAATTTTGCAGTTTTTCACAAAGTTCTCTTCTCTTATTTCTTGCAACAGTAAAATTTTCTTGAAGTGCGTGAATGATATCCTGAGCTACCCTTAAATCATCTTCTAATTTGATATTTTTCAATTTTTCTACATCATAGTCTGTAAGAGCTCCTTCAAGTTGCTTCATCAGATTTTCCATCTTTACTGGTGTCAAGATCTTCCTCAAGCTGTTAGGCTTCTGAAAATAGAGGACCAAGCTCTGATACCAATTGTTAGGGGTCCCACAGATACTAAGAGGGGGGGTGAATCAGTATCTATCTGGTAATAAGAATTTCTTAAGTTAAAACATGCAGAACATAATATAACAATGTACAGGTATGCAAGAAATAATGCAATAAACAGAATCAAGAATATCCACATGAAAAGTACCACATAACACAAGATGTTAATGAGGAAACCCGGTGTGGGAAAAACCTCGGTGGGATTTGTGACCCACAATATTCACTCACTGGCCAATAAGAGAATATTACTTACATTAGGGGCCTGCACATGCAGGAAGGCCAACTACCTAGAGCTCACTGCTCAATGGGAAGTCACACTGACTTACAAATAAGGATTATACTAATCCAATAACTTGTACTGCTTTACAATAGCATCTTCAATGCCAGATTCAGTACTGGTTTCTGCTCTGTTCTTTACATATACCCCTTGACCTATATTTCGCACATTAGGTCTACCTAATATTTTCTTTTATGCTCCTACATCATCATTACAAATGTCTACAATGATCTCCTTTATATATAAGAGTCATTTTACAATTTGCCAAGTCAGCTTACAATAATAAACAAAATATTGTATAACAAAAATCCTGTCGGCCTCAGTGTCGGTATACTTTCTTTCTTCTGTGCCGGTGCCGGTGTAGACTGTGATCTGTTGATGCCGGTGCACTATCTTGTCGGTGTGACGCTTTGCCGGTATAATGTCTTGTCGGTGCCATAGGATTGCAAGGTTGCCATCAATGACAAAACCTTCAATCACATACAATGTCTCATTGGAGTGTGCATATGCCAACATATTACCCTCTTTTACTTTAAGACAATACATTTTGCTTTCATAAGAGAATTGTATGGCACATGTGATTATATGAGATCACGAAGAATAAATTTTTATTTTTTAATCCATGCAATATTTTGAGTTGAATGTGATGATTTAAAAGACATTCCAATCTTTAGAGAGTTGTCCATTCAATTGGAGAAGAAGATATTGTATTACTATAGGTAAGTATTTAATGTGTATTGTAAGAATATATTAAAATAAATATTGTTGTTGTTATTTGTAGGTGTGTTGTGTTAGCTATTATCATGTTTGTATGTGAAATTTTATTTTTTAAATTTTGTAAGAAAAATATAAAAAATAAAAGAGTTAAAATTTTAAATTGTTTCATTTGTTATTTGTTCTTCAAGAAAATATCAAAACAAGAACTGTTAATTGTGATTTTATCTTCGAGTAGGATTTGAATTGTTAGAAGTTTATTTTTTAACCTTTTTTTATGGCGTTATTCTTCTGAATCCAACATAAGCATTTTCATTTTATAATTGATCTTTTGAATTTAACATGAGTATTTCAATTCTTAGTTGATTCTTTAAATATAGTTGAGTTGATTATTGTGTATGTCCATTTCTTTTCAAACAAAGTAAAAGACTCTTAGGGAAGGACTCTAAACTACCATTTTGCATACAAACTTTGGACACAACTTAGGTTAACAAATATTATTATCTATTCAAGTATGAGGTTCAAAAAAATCTTATCAGTTTTTGGTACTATTGTTGAGGGACTACACTATACATAGATTTCAATGGGTTCAAGGTTAGGCAATCTAGGCTAATAGTATTTTGTAACATGCCTCAAGTTGTAGTCCAAAAAACTTCATAATTTTCATTTTCCTTGTTATAATTCTAACCAAATGTATTAAGTAGTTGTTCATTTATATATTCAGAGACACTTCTACATATGGGATAGACATCTATCCATCTAGAATAAAAATCATTCCATGTGAGATAATTATTCTTCTATCCATTTAGGATATACGTCTATGTATATAGGGTATATACACTTCTCTGGTTAGACTTAGACTAATCAAGACCGACTATGTTGTAATTCACTCATTGACGATTACATTTCTCTGATAAATGTGCATCAAAGTCGTCATCATTGAAGAGTATATTTTTATATATTTACAAAATAATAGGCTTGAGTTTCACCTTTGAATTTGGCTTATCGTCTCACTTGAAGTCAAGCATTTCATTCAAGATTCTTTTAAGTATACAATGTATTTATTTTATCTCATATCTATTTTTGTGATTCACCTTTAATTTTAACTATGTGATTCACTTGAGTGAATAATCTGTTAAATATGTAGTGTAATAAAATTTAATACTTGAAAACTCTTCAACCTCACACTTGAAAACTCGTGTATTGCAAACCTCCTTCGTTCATCATAATACCAATACACCCACTTCCAAATGGGATCTAAGTGTAATATATGTAGTTTTAGTTTCAACTCTATATTTAATGTGAATTATTAGTGTGGGTACACAACCTTTTTTGTGCCCTTTTTCCTAGACAGATCCTCTAATTACTGCCCACTAAGGGGAGCATATGATTTAAAAGGTATTTTTTAGTCATTTTTATTAATATTTATTTACTAATTCTCTTAAATTATTTTTCTTAATAAAATATTTTTCTTTCAATGAAGATTATGTTTCCCTTTGAACTATATGATGACAATTTTCTTTTCTCTTTGAACTATAAGATGTGATAGTCCTGGAAATGACCTAGCAAAAAAATTTCATGCCTAAGGAGAAATATTGGTCATTTGGATTTTATTTGGCTCTATGTATGGTATTTTTCGAGCTTAGGGTTTAGGGTTTATGTCATCCAGTTGAGTCTCATTGTTAAAAAAACCTTAGACATCTTATATTTCTTCATTACCTTTTTCACTTAAGTCCGAAGGGTCTAAGCTCATTGGCAGGGCCATTTATCCTCTAGGTTTAAAGTTATATTGTCCTAAGTCTGCATTTTATTTCCTATGGTTGAGTCCCCTTTCTCATAAGCTTGGCGATTTATATTTCTAGCGATTACGGTTCCTCGCAACGCCCTAATCAAAAGATGTTAACTGTCACTGCTCCGCGACATCACGAGATCTTGTCGCGTGTCCATTTTAACCGGCAATTTAACCAAAGCAATAACCTTAACTTTGTGGTTATCGATCACTTTCAATTAAAGCCCGAGCTACTAAAGGTGCATAATTCTGCACATGAAAAAAATAAATAGCAATGTTTTAATCTGAATACAAAAGGTGCCCGAGGGTTAGCGGCAAATGTTAGGCAGTCATTATGGTTGGCAGATAAAGGGTGAACAGATCCAATCATCCTCATAGTCATGTGAAGGAAGATGCAAGGAAGTTAAGGATTGTGGCATCAAGAGACGATGCCACGTGTCCCAGGCAGACCGAAAAGTCTGACAATGGGGTCGCTGACAAAGTTGAGTTTGAAGGTGACTTGGCGATGCTTAGTTAGGCTTTTGACAAATCCACCTGCCACATTGGAAGGTCAATGTTAGGTTGACTGATGGTGATCACGTGATACATTAGGATGGATAAAATCTATGGTGGAAATTTAGAACGTATTTCAAAAGGGTGATCGAAGTCGTTTGCTTATCACCCGTGTGGGAAAATAAGGCAGACAGAATGTAAGATTGTTGACGTGGGATGAATGAAGACAAGTTGAGACGTATGGATGTCAACTAATTTTCAGAAGACCCATTCTAAAGGTTGTTTGTTGAGTTGAGTCGAATTAGCAAGCAAAGTTGATTGTTCCAAAGATGTCATCTCAGCAAATTTCATTGCCACGACAACGAGAAGTCAAAGTTTCAAAGGCATAAAAGGATTGGGATGATTTTTGAGTTGGCAATGAAATAATCAAGGACTTGTCAACAAGATCAAAGGATGCATGTTGTCAAGGATTCACACAGTAAGGTAAAATCAAGGAACTATCTCCGAGAAGAATTCAAAAGGTAATGACTCAATGTCTAAAAAAGGATTCTGAAGTGGAAATTATTTAGTCAAGGAACAATAAGATCAGAAAAAATTATTCATGTAAGGCGAGCCTTGATAGAAGGAAATGGATTGAGAGCTTAAATGTGACGATGTCCAGGATTTGATAGACATGACTCCTTTAGTCCATAGTTGGCGGGATGAGTAGAAAGCATCAGAACGATGATTTTTCACATGAATCAACACTGCCAAATGAAGTGATTTTTGATAAAGCAAGGTGGTGGTTCAGTGGGTCGAAGAGAACAAAGACCTCATTATTTTTTGAAGAGGTTTCATTAGAGATAAGGATGATGTTTGAGCAATATTGTGCAAGGAGTTACTGTGAACTTTTTGATACCGGATGGAAGTCCCCTTTTTTGAGTGAGTATGCTTATAGTCAATGGAGCCTTGAAAGTGGGGAGGATAGTTAGTGGAGGCTTGAAATTCATTTCTCATATGAAGGAGCCCCTCGTGACACATCGTTTTCTTCTCCCCAACCAGTAGTTGGCATGGGGTTTTAGGAAGGGTCCCATAAAGGAATAGGAGCAGGACAAGGTTGGGTTGGGGGTGGTAACCAGTCAGCTTTGCAATGACATGGAGGTTGCGACCCTTTCCCCTCTTATTATGTTCCTCTGTGAGATATTTTTTCCACTTTCATTGAGTTAGGGCATGAAGTGTGGAGTTCTTCCTCTAGTTTGAGGATGACTTTACTTCTTGTCAGGCTCTAGTTACCCTTCTATGAAGGGAACTTCTCTGTAGGATAAAACGACGCATCTCATGGTCCATCTGGAGGCATCAAGGGTGATAATGGCATGGCTCAAGGAGTTTTTGTTTCTACCAAAATGCAGTTAGAAATTTTGGTTCTACCTCATCATGAACGCTAATATGGATAGATTTTGGGAAATTGTAAGGAATATTTTTGTAACAGAATCATGGGTAACCGATCACTTTTGAAGGACAGGTGTCTCCTTTGGCCCGTAGCTTGTTTAATCCCTCATTTTCTATAAAATAGAATTCAAGACCAAGAGATGGGGGCCTATTTTTTACTTATATACTGAGTCTTGCTAAGTCAGAATCATAGGTCCCATGTAGCAGATTTTAGGTGAAGATGAGCAAGTTGTAAAGTCATTTATAAAGTAATGAAAAGAATTTAGTGTCAAGTATTATGCGGGTTCTTGAAGGATTTATATGCAAATAGTTTTGTGGTAGAAGATAGCTAATCAAGTCAAATAAAATATAATTCAAATTCATTTCTCTAGTGTATAATTCTATCATATTTTGAATGAGTAGAATCGAGGGTTTTTTTTTCATTCGTGGCACTATTGTGGTGTATGTATTTTCCGTTCATGCTTCGATCTAAGGGGTTGTTGTCCACTATTTCAGTGCAACCAAAATCATGAGACAATCCTACGAAACTGGTCTATTTCATACCTTACAACCTCCAGGAGAGCTTGATCGACTCCGTCAGTTAGCTCATTTAGCTTTTTTGCTTTTTGTTTTTATTGTTTTCTGAGTTCTTTAGATTTGCAGTTTTTCCTGCAGGTTGGACTTTAAAGTCCGACCTGCAAGGTTCCTTCTTTTTAAAGGTAATTGCACATCTGACTTTAAAGTTTGATGTGCAAAGGTTTGGTTTTATACCTATAGATCAGACTTTAAAGTCCGACCTGCAGGTAATCCCTCCCCTACAGTTCGGACTTTAAAGTCTAATCTGCAGGTCGTTCGGTCAAAAGTTACATGTCGGACTTTAAAGTCCGACTTGCAAGGGTTTGAGTCCTACATGTCGGACTTTAAACTCTGATATGCACTACATAAACTGGTAGTTAATGGCCGCATTAATTGCTAAATTAGGGGTTATTTATTAATTTTTTGGAGTTTATTTCTTCATTCTTGTTTGTGATTTCTCCTTTGTGTGTGCCTCCTCTTTTCTCCTCCATTTTCCCTCGCCTACCTTGCAGACTTGTTGGATCTCCACCAGAGTTTTGTTCACCATGGCAGATTCAGGTAGGTTTTTGTTCTATTTTTATTTGTTTACATTACCGAAGAGGAATCTGAAGCCCAAGAGGCAGCTATAACACTGAGCACCGAATTGCCTAAGGGAAAAGTGTTGAAAAGAAATAAATAGGACACATCAAAGGCCTCATCGACTCCTCCAGCAAAGCGACCTAACTCTAGAGCATCTACAGCTTCACTGAGTAAGAAAACAAAGAGTGTTACTATTCTTAAGGTAACAAAGACTTACAAGAAATCTACTCGGAGACTCATTTTGGCAAAAGAGTCTAGTGACACTAAATCTGAGGATGCAAGCAAATTTCAGATTGTCAAGAGCAAGAAGGTAAATGTACATAGTGTTGAAAATTTATGTGCTAATCAAAAAGAATATGGTGGATTTGGAGGATTCAGGTATGTTAAGTATGAAACCAGAAATGTAGATGAAAAGAGACAAATTGAAGAAGTTGTCATCTGCACACTTCTAAAATTTTGATTGGTCCCATTAGAAGTCTCTAATTCTCTCCCAAAGGAATTATATGCACATATTGATAATAGGTGGCAATATGCCCTGGACTCGGAGAAACAGATCAGAGAAAGAAGTTTGGTACATCTCTTTCCTGACATGTCAGTAGCTGAAATAAAAGAACATCTGACAACCTACCACACAAAGTTCTTCGTCAAACAAAAAGCCTTGAAACTGATGAATGGGCTGTATATTGAAGTGGAAAATGAGACAAAAGAAAAGTGGCAGGAAATTTTTAGAAACAAGGATGTCGGTGAGCAAGCTGAAGTGGAAATAGTTGATGTCACCAAGCAAGATCCTGATGTTATCGAGCAAGATCCTGCTGACACCATTCAAATAGATGAAGATATCATGGATACAGAGGCACCAGAATAGGAAATGATAGAAGGCAATGCATATGCAAAACTTGTATCCAGTGAATCAGTCTTGGAACAAGTTCAGCCTTATCCATCGATCAATCAACCTGTCTCAACCGAAACACCTCAGGATACGGATAAAGGCACTGAAGATCACAAGTCTATAGCAAGAGAAGGTACTACTCAAGAACAGACGTCTCAAGCACCTTTATTGTAATATTTGTAATTATTTTATTGTAATATTTTTGTTGTAGATATTTGTAATTATTTTATTGTAATATTTTTGTTGTAAGGGAAACCTTTAACAGGGTAAAAGACTCTAATCAAGTCTATAAATTGTAAAGCCTCTAACCAGGTGCAGCATTTAGTTTAAGTGTTTTAAAATCCTTTAGAAAGGTAGATCTAACAGATCTTGATACTCCTAACAGGGTAAGCTATCAGAAATAGATAAACATGTAGCTCTAACTGAGCAACCTTTATTATTGCAGTAGTGAAGTTGTGGGTACCATCCTCACCATAGTTTTTCTCTGTAACCAAGAGTTTCTGCATAACCAAAATATATGTGTTATGGAGTGAATCATGTATGTTTGTAATCCATTTGTTTTAGCTTTATATTATGTTACTGCACTATTCGGTTTATGCATAACAGTAAAGTTATTGTTGAAGAAAAGTTTTAAAGTACTGATTCACCCCTCCCCTCTCAGTACATTAGCTTTCCATATTGGGTCTAACAATTGGTATCAGAGCTTCAATCTTGGAAAAGGGTTTAACTGCCTAAAGATAAAGATCTTATCAATGGAAGGCTATAAACAATCTTGGAGGATTGTGTATCTGCAAGAAGAGCTGGATCATGCTAATCAAGTGATTGCAGACATGCAAAGGCAAATGCAAAAATCTCTGAAAGTGAGAAGAAGATTATGTGATGATTTGCAAGACTCTCAAGAGTTAGTGGAACAAATTGAGACATCATCTAAGAACAGTATATCTGAAGAGACTGAAGAAATGATTGGAGTATTGAAAGAAAAGAACAAAGAACTGGTTGATCAACTAAAAGCAATGAAAAGAGAACATGAACATTTCAGCACACAGATGACTAAAAATCTTGATGCATTGAGGACAACCGAGGATAAAGTAAGAGATCTAGAAAGAGAGAAACAACAACTTGAAGTCTTAGTATCTGATAAGGATGATGAAATCACAAGGATGACTGGAATTCAACAAAACCTGTCAGATCAACTAGGTTATGCACATCATGAAGCAAATTTGAAAGATGATGAGAATCAAGCATTGAAACTTGAAGTATCAAGGTTGACCAATGAACTTGAAACAAAGAAGAAATCCAAAGAAACACTGAAGAAGAGTTATGAAGCATCATAGATGTTGGATGAGAAACTGAATACAAGATGACCCAACAAAGATGCAGGACTCGATTACAAAGGAAAAGACTCTACCGAGAAGGGAATCCATACTACCGAGAGAGGATAATCATCAAAGCAAGATGGAATCAAGAAGAACATCAAAAGAAAGAAGCCTATTTGCAACTACTGTGGAAATCAAGATCATAATGCCAACATGTGTCAAATCAGAAAAGGTAAGCAACCGAATGTCACTAAGTCCAATGGTTATTGTTACAATTGCAATAAATATGGTCACACATCTAATCAATGTAGGACAAAGTCTATTAACAATTATCAGAAGGCAAAATTCAAAGGTTTTTGTAAAAACTGCAATAGATATGGACATAGTGTTAGGCCAAATATGGAAAGCTAATGTACTGAGAGGGGAGGGGTGAATCAGTACTCCAAAACTTTTCTTTAATAATAACTTTATTGTTATGCATAAACAGAATAGTGCAGTAACATAAAATAAAGTTAAAACAAATAGATAACAATCATACATGATTCACTCCATAACACATATATTTTTGTTACGCAGAAACTCTTGGTTAGAGAGAAAAAATGTGGTGGGGATGGCACCCACAACTTCACTACTGCAATAATAAAGATGCTCGGTTAGAGCTACATTTAGCTATTTCTGATAGCTTACCCTATTAGGAGTAACAAGATCTGTTAGATCTACCTTGCCAAAGGATTTCACAACATTATTCTGAATGTTGTACCTGGTTAGAGGCTTTACAATTTATAGACTTGGTTAGAGTCTTTTACCCTGTTAAAGGTTTCTCTTTCAACTTCACAATATTACAATAAAATCATTACAAACATCTGCAACTTTACATATGAAATGTTATAGCAGATTCTATGTGCTCAAAATAAGATTACCTTGCTTATAGCATACCTCGGTAACCCATATAGTAACTCGGTAAACCCTTTTGTTTACTCTGTTCTTCGACTGTTCTCTGAAAACCTTCTCAGTGACCTCTGTGTCTCTGTAATAGTCTTCCTTCATACATTTATGCACACACCTTGCTCTTAATTCATGCTGTATAAATAGATCTCTTAAAACGGTGATCCAATTCATTGCTTCGATCTTACAAACAAGATTCCTCGAATGAATAACTAAACAAAATATTTCATTGGTTAGATTGTCCTTGTAATCACACACAATCTTCTAGTGCAATTTCCAATGTAATAACGGTTAGATGTGCCTCGATCTTGTAACACATTTTCATATGCATGTCCAGGTTCAATGTATCTGGTAACACGTTTCACTTGATGAATATCAACTTGGTGTGTTAACTTTATTGCTCGGTAGTCTCAAAAAGATACTCGGTAGACAGCTTCAGTGTATACTGTGTTCTATGACTGCTTTCTTCTGTAACCGACTAGACTGTGCATACCAACTTCTCTGTTTATACCGACTGCATGATTCGGTAGTGCTAATCGACTAGAATATATAGTATGACTTTGAATATAAAAACTAATGGCAACTTGATAAGTAGTAACAATCTCCCCTTTTGACATTAGTTGAGATGTTTGACAAAAACTACCTTCAAAGTCATAACTCAAAAATCTATATACTTGCAAAATGACTACACTTGACAATATATACAATAGTCAATGAAATAGTATATGCAGATATACTCCCCTTATCATTATTCTATATATTACTTGGATTTTGCATGCTCGGTTCTGTTATGTGCTTGTGTGCTCTGCTAGCTCTGCTCGGTATACTCCCTTGTATACAATACTCAAAACTGTATTACCAAAACTATGTCACTCTACAAATATAGTATATTACTCCCCTTATGTAGTATCCTTATGTAGTATTACTCCCCTTTTTTGACAAACATCAAAAACTTAATTTCCATCCGGGGGTGGTAACTGATCAAAAATAGATTTATACTTGTTCTGGGCGTCGGTGAGTGCGACTGAGAGTGCATCCTTTACACTTTCCATTAAAGAATTTTGTGCTTGAATATCAGCCAATAGTGATATTAAGCCATCAAGAGTGCTTCCCTCTTGTGTAGTAGATAGGCGTGTAGCTCGATTAATCTTCTCTTGAACTGATGAGAGATGATGAAGGAATAATGTCTAGAGGGTCATTATATCCATCCTGAACTTATGCTCTTCATTTCTGAGTTCTAACTGTTGAGCCCTGAGCTGTTGAAGCTTGGTATAAAAATTTTGAACTGAATTAGGCTCAGTGGTCAACTTAGTTGAAAGATCGGTGATCTCTTTCTCAATTGCATCAGTTTTATTCTTGATATCTTTAATGAATAAGAAAAATGTACAAAGTTTCTGAAATAAATAAAGAATATGCTTGAGTTGAGGGGACAACTCAGCAATGAATTTGACAAGCTTTACTTTTCCTATAGCGAGAGATTTTTGTACCTCTTCTATCATCTTTGCAGTAAGCTCTTTATCTTTTAGCTTGCTCAAGTACTCAGATGCATCAACTCCAGATGTTTCTATTTGAGTAAGGAGTTTATCTAGTTGAATGTGGGTGGCTGCATCGGTTGACACTATTGCTGAAGGTAGCATATCTGTTAGTAGTGTCTTCACCTTCTATAGTACTTTATTCTTCTTTTGAATGGCCAATTATTTTTCTTGTTCGGCCTTTGCTTTGCATAGTTCATCGAAATCAATAAGTTCTTGCCCCTTTAATTTTGAAATTTCCACATTGGGCAACACTATCGATTTAGTTAAATCAACTTTGAAACTATGCTTTCTCACCTTCTTCTCTTTACCTTTGGTCAGTTGTACTAAGACAAGTGCTTGTGAGGCTTGCTGACCCTCAGTAGGTTTCTTGGTAGATGCAACACTTTGGTCGGTACCTATAGCCGTTGTGGTGTCCTTGGGTGTCTCAGTACTCGGGGTCTCAGTTGTAACATTTTCAGTGCTTGAGACTTCTGATCTTTAGTTGTATCTTCTACTACTTCAAACTTGTGACCTTCGGTGCCTTGTTCTATATCCTTAGGAGCTTTGGTAGAGACAGGTGGCTTAACCGGCGGATAAGGCTGAACTTGTTCTAAGATAGATTCACTAGATACAAGTTTTGCATAGGTAGTGCCTTCTATCATTTCCTGCTCTGGTGCTTCTGCATCCATGACATCTTCATCAATTTGAATAGTGTCAGTCGGGTCTTGCTTGGTAGCATCAGGACCTTGCTCAGTGACATCAGGATCATGCTCAGTGACATCAACAATTTCAACTTGAGATTGTTCACCGACATCCTTTATTTTGAAGATATCCAACCATTTGGCTTTTGTCTCATTTTCTACATCAATATATAGCCCATTCATCAATTTTAAGGCTCTCTATTTAACAAGAAATTTAGAATTGTATGTTGTCAAATGCTCCTTTATTTCTGCTACAGACATATCAGGAAATAGATGGACTAGACTTCTTTCTCTTATTTGTTTCTCTGAGTCCATTGCATATTTCCATCTATTATCAATATGTAAGTATAATTCACTCGGGAGTGACTTTACTAGTTCTAA